>NW_008239110.1:4336472-4382494 GCF_000691975.1 Corvus brachyrhynchos
ATGGGTTTTTGGGAACTAAGTGCAGGACCCAACATTTTGCACTCTTGAATTTCATATCATAATGATAATAATGAAAATAATATTTAATAATATTCAGTTTCTGAATTTTTTTTTTTTTGGTTTAAATAAAAATCTCTGTGCAAATTTATTATGGAAAAACTTGGTCTGAGATAAATGCTGGCCTTGCCTTTAAGTATCTTTTGATACTTAAATAAATTGCAAGTAGCACAGTGAGAAACATTATGGAGACTGAAAGGAATCTGACTCATCTGGCATTGTGTATTCAGTTGTATATACCTTTCAGGTTACCTCATAAACTTGTGCCCCTTCACCACCATCCTGCCCTTTCTATAGACAGAGAGAGACAGGTCTCTGAAAATCTTCCTCTGGAGTCTACACAAATACTTTGGCTTAGTGAAGAACATGTTTCCAGAGACTCTTCATTGACTTCGTATGAAAAGTGAGTAGTCTGAGAGAACCAAGTCTCTTGCACAAATGTTAGACATATCCACATTGGCAGGTTGTTACCAGATATGCAATCCAAATTAAGAGATGATACACAAACAGAATTGTTTTATGAAGAACTATAGGAAAAATGATTTAAATGTATAATATTCCCTGTTCTTGCTTTAATCTGCAAATCGAATGATATAATTTCCATAGATTTGCAGTAATGTTACAAGGCATAGGTATTTTAAAGTGAAAGGAAGCTGTGGGAAAAAATATGAAAAATTTAAAAAATACAATCAGTCAATGCAGGTGATTTCGATGCCTTACTCTTAACTATGATTGCAAAATAATAATATCTGTTTTGGCATTTTATTTTATGATAAAGTAAGATACATTAAGAAACCCGGTCATTACATATGTCTATCTTGCCAAAAAGAACTTATTCACTGTAAAATTCTTCTGTGTAGAAGCTCCAGAGAAAAGAGGAGGTAAGTAAGGAAACATCAAATAAAGGCTTATCTTTGTTTGTAAAGAGACTGTTCTAGTAGGAGTTATGAATGGGAACCTTGACATTAAAGTGACAGGGTAGATTCCTACGAAGTTAAAAGCAAATCATCTGGTACTAATATCTAGTAGAGATTTAAGTGAAGGACTTATCTGGGCTAAATATATAAGATTAACCATAAACAGAAACAAGTCACAATGCTTTTCGCTGGCCATACTTAACCAGCAATCATGTTTAAAAACTTTTCGTTAATAACGTTTTTTTGAACTCATATTCATCTTCTGTTCTACTACTCTACTCTGAAATAGGACAGTTTTGCAAAACAAGACCACTTCCTGTTGAATTCTTTACTTTTAAAAAACCCCTTTGCTGCACATTGCCAGTCATTCCACTCTTCATATGTGCAAGAGTGATGCTGTATCTTGGTTGTGTCGCAATTACTTGAAAAATATGGAGCATTTGTCTCTGAATCTCTTGATGAGCAAAAAGCAAGGTTCACACATCTTTTTGGAAACCAGCAATGACATATAATTTTATAAAATGTTTATTCACTTCTTAATGAGATTAAACTCCTAAAGAAACTGAGGAAATTACTCTCTTACTGTTTACACTGAAAAGGCTTAGACAATTTTTTTGTTGAATGGATCTACACTCTTCTTGAAAATAGTCCTTTAAGTAACATCATGGTATCCTACCTTCTCACTGCTCCTGCATATATTTTCACAATATTTTATTTTCTAAAGGTAATTTTTAATATTTCTCTGACTGTACATAGAAGTTCCCTACAAAGGAGTGAGATAATGGCTCAGAGGCGATTCAGAATAGGATATGACTGCAAAGACTAATGAGCTTACTAACACAGAGCTGATTCTATCTAGTAACTAAATAATTCTGTTCTGTAATATTTCAAGGTTATAAGCCAAAAATTTGCTCATCATGTAAGAATTTTAAAGAACAAATCTGCCACCTAAAACCTTACTGTCAATGTACCAACTTTTAAATCACAATTGGAAAAAAAAAACCAACCAACCAAAAAACCAAATTACTCTAAAACAACAGAAACCAAAGCAGATAGGTAGGCAGGTAGGCAGGTAGGCAGATTGACAGCACCCTGAAATCTGATCAGGGTGAAAAACTAAATGCCTAAACACTTCTGATAGACCATTCTTTACCTTATAAAGCTTCCTTTAGTATCATCAGCAATTAATATATTCAGGGAACACAGTGCTGTGCTCTTACATATAAAAGCAAAGAAACGTTTTATTCTGTGAATGCACTGTGGATAATTAGACGTAAATGAAATACCTTTAAAAAAATTAATTTACAATATCTCTGCTGCTTTGCTCTTTTTCTTCCCCTGACTTCATGGGTTATTTGCTATTGTAATTTACAAGTCACTTTTACTTACTTTTGGTTGTTCCTTGTTTCAAATTCCACATATGACTTGGTTTGGCTTTAATACCTTAGTTCTAACACTTTTGTATTTAACTTTTTAAAGCTACAGAGATCTCTTTGCTACTCTGTCCTACATGTGATTGCAAGCCTAATTTCTAGTCAAAATGAGGTGTTTCCATTTAATATACTACAATATATAGAAATTTTTATCCCTATGGCTAGAATAGCACTTACATATGTCATAGAGTATTTCTGAGATCTAGTCAAAGTACAGCCTTGGAATAGGTTATCTTTCATGTAGAAAATGCACCCACCTGTGATATCCCTAAGGCCTGGGGATGATGTATAGTCTTAAATAGACTGAAAATTAAACATAGAATAACACTATGAAACTAATAGCTGTGGCTGACATTTCTGGATCCATTTATTTGAAAATGTAATGTCTATTTGTAGAAAGTGGTGTTTTCAAACAAAAGGAGTATGAGAATTTTTTTGCAGTGACTTTTCCACAGGTCAAGATATGCTAGTTATGAGTTGACTAGTTTTGAGATTCAGGCAAGGCTCAGCTGGCTTTCGAGTTACTCTGTTCATCTTGGCTTTGTGCTGTTTGGAACAAGTAACTTTGAAAAGTTGCTAAGTAACTTTTAAGTCGCAATATTTTACTGGGATGACTACTGGCCTTAACTGTGTTTCCTGCTTCTGATACTTCATCCCAAAAACTCAATATGGAAGTAACTGAATCATGACAAAAGTTTAATATTTTTAATTATGTACAGAAGAAATCCATGTGCAAGTGAAAAATTTTGCTATTGCCAATTTTCAATTTGGAATAGAAGAATTCTGTGGAACTGGCCTGTTTTTTCCTCAAGAGATGAGCAATCTTGAATTCCTATGTTCATTAAGACATATGCATGTGGAATCTTCTTTTCTTCCTCTTTTAGTCCTTTACTCCCACCTCCTCATGAAAAATTCCTACTCCATCCTGCAATATTTTCTCACAGTACCCTGTGAAAATTGATACAACACAGAAAATGCTGTCCTTATGTCCTGTCCTCAATCATGTTTAAAATGTTTCCCTAAGTTTTCTTAGTATCTTGATAATTCAAATTGCTAAGTGGAAATCCTCTGAGTCTCTGAACAGGTTGATAGTTGCATGTTAAATAGCTGAAACCAGGTTTTATAAGTAAATGCTCACTGTTGTTTTAAATTAATTTAAAATGTGATATTAATTTTTATTCCTAACTGTAAAAGGATGTAAACAGGCTTTGAAACTTGTGAAGCTGCTGAGATGAATTGGTTACTAAACTGCTGCAGAAACTCCATTCAAGGAGTTGCTGGTTCTCTTCTATGATCTAAAAGTGCTTGTTTTCAAGCTACAAACTTACTACTTTAATTAATGAATGTTTTACATCTGCCCACTGCTCTGTATTCTAAGGAATGAAGTAAAGTGCAGGAAACAAAGAATGAAGAATATAGGAACAAGCAGTATTAAGTGAATTCCAGTTCTATGGCAATTTATATAACTAGTTACCTTTTTTCATAATATAAAGGTAAAAGTCAATGTCTATATCCTGAGATTCTGAAACGAACACAATCCACTCCCAGGTGTATAATTTCTTGTCGTATTTAAACACCATCAGTAAAGACTTCACATACCCTACTCCCCAGTCTGGCTGTCTTTCCTAACACGGCTCTCTAGAAGCCTTTTCCTCATGATGAGTAGCTTGCACAAAGCAGTAAATGCTACTTTGCTATGAATATGCAAATTTTAAGTGACAGTACCAGTACAGACTAAGAATCATCTTGGACTTCCAGATCTTGCAGATGTCCTAGATTTGCCAGGTGATTAAAAATGGTCCCTAACAACAGAAGTTAATTATCGATGGCCCATGCTGCTCCTTGCTGCATAAAGAGTTCCTTTAAAAGACAAGACTCGAAAATATCTGGCTGCAAACCTTACAAAATCATTCCTAAAATGTGTGTGCATATGTAAAACTTCTGACTATAAAATTAATTGGAGGTAGGAAGCTCCTAGTATCTGCAGGTTACAGACCTTATTTTCATAATATAAATCTGACCTCATACAGAGATTTACTGAATTTAGCAGCCTTAACTGTCACATAATCACATGGTTCCCACTTATTGTCCTGCCTTTACCTAGATGGTATTTTTTACCCTGCAAATTCTTTGAGTCAATTACAGCCTTTTGGTTTTTTTTTATTTTACATCATATAAAAGAATTGTTTGGGGTTTTTTTTCCATAAGTTAATTAGAATCAAGTTGTATAAATTAAAGAATAGCATTACTGGCAGTATGTCTGGGGCTGTGCCTGCATCTGTGAGTTATAAGGCATTTAATCCTATTCAGCATCTTAAGTTTTTCCAATGATGCTTTTTACAGAGTAGCCTTCAAGTAAAGGGACCAGACTTTATGTAAGGTAATAAAGTAATCTTGTGTACACATTCAGCATTTTTAATGAAAGTTTTTAAAGATCTTTAAAAGTTTGGGGTTTTTTTTTTTTGTTTGTTTGGGTTTTTTGGTTTAGTTTGTTTTGGTTTTTTGTTTTTTAAATTAAAGGATATAATTATAACTTTCTTTGACATATCCTCAAAACATTTCAGAAGTGCTCATTGCCATAGTGTCCTGAATTTGTGTGTTATGCAATCCTACTACCATATCATAAAAAGCAACTTCTTGGTAATTCATCCAAACACATATTAGTGCAGAGCGTTTTGCAAACAAAATTCTGTAAACATTAAAATATCTCAAATCCACGACGATCAACTAAGACAGGTAAAATATTTTCAAATATCAAGATTGCTAGAAATTGAAAAACTATATTAACTCTCTCAACCTAGTCATTAGGTTTAAAAAAATTACCTTGAACATTTTATGCAGTTCAAAACCAAAAAAATTTACCCTTTATTTTAGATATATGCATATTCTAAACATATAAACATTCCAAAATTTTAACATTTATAATGAAATTTGTCATTATAAACTTTTATTTCTGCCCCAGGTTTAAAAACTTGGCATTCTTCACAGAGAATTTTTTTTGTTTTAATGAATCATTCTAAATATGTTTCAGGAGAAATAGAATATTAGAGGAAACACTACTACTGTAATGCATATTACAGTCACAAAACACCCCTACAATATACTCCATTTTAGACTTGAGTATTTGTTCCTATTTCTTCATTCACCTGACTTTACAGACGGCTGATCTTTATTATTTTGTTATGTATTATTATTATCTTATTATTTCTACTGTTATATATAATTCATTTAAATCTAATAATAGAATATAATTACATACTACAAGGATAGAGAATTGTTTCTATTATTATAGATAATCATAGATAAATATAAATATATAAATAATAGTAATATTTGAAATCCTTGTTCTAGGCTGTTCTTTGCAAAGTGCACTGTTTTGTCTGTTGCTATAGTGATCAAATATAACAAACCCTGTTTCTACTAAATCTTAGAAATAGTACCATGTACTGTAATGTATAATGAAGTACCCAAAATTAAAACACAGTAGAATACTTGTAAGAAAATAATTCGTTACTACTTTCACAATATACAATGTGCCGTTTCGAATATCTTCTAATTTGGACACCTGCTACAATTCTATAAACTGTTTAGAAAGCCAAATGCATCTTCTTTTTTTATTATGATTTATATTTTTATTTTGTTTCCCTAATGAAGAAATTTTCAAAATATTTTGTTTTCTACAGTAATTCAGATAAACTACTTCTTTAATGCTTCTGCTTCTGTGGTTGTTTGTTCAGCAAATCAGCTTAATTTTAAATTTTTTTATTGCATTCCATGACCAAGTTCCACTTTTTTTTTTTTTAATGAATTAACTAAACCTATCAAGATTAATCATTTTGTTATCCATATTTTTCTACGGAAAACTAAATTATGTGTTTGTTTTAAAGAGGTTACTACAATAAATCAAGCTACTATCAACAAAGAATTGCTATACCTGAGAGTCCAAGTTCTTTAATTGTAAAGAATGGCAAAATCTCAGAGGTTTATTTGGGCTTTTTATATTCCTAAAAGATGCCATTTACTACTTTTTGTATAAAATTCACCTACGCAGGTACCCTTTTTTTTCTTTTTTTCTTTTTTAATTTGTTTGTTTAGGAAACTCTTGGTTCTTATGGCTCTTTATATGCTGTACTCATGCTGGTGTTTTACAACTGATGTAAGACAATCCAAAGTAATTGGGAGTCGATGTCTGTTCCAGATCAGTCTGAAGATATGTAAACTCAGGTGCTGTAGGTGGGTACTGCATGTTCCTGTGGAGATACTCAGTTCAGTTCAGCTACCTACAACTCACTTGCTAGATTAGACTCAAATGTCACTGTCATGTGAGATCTTCCAATATCCTCTGCCGTATCTGCCATTCCTGTGCATACGCATAAAAATAAACCAAGGTATTTCAAATGGGATTAGGCACCTGTGACTATGGATCTGAATCCTTTCTCTCTGCTTAATGACACTCCAAATTTCCCTTAGACTCTACTGACTTCTTTGACTGCCGTGGATTGTAACAAAGTTCTGTGCCCACGAACATCAAAACGGAGGCTCAAAGTGTCAACTGAATCTTAGCTTTTCCTTTCAGTATGGTGAAAATGCTGGGTTCCTCGGCTCCACTGGCCTCCAGCATTGCTTTTCAAGATGGCATTATATTTAACCTTTTGCTTGCACTTGTTTCTTTGGAACTCCAGGTCACAGACCTCAACTAACCAATGTGATGAATCAATACCTGTACTTCTGTACTTTGGTCAATACAGAAGGGACTCTGTGCTCATGAGAATGACTATCCTAGGATTGCTTTGGTCTGCCAAATATGTAGAAAGTAGCTCTCATATACAAGGAAGTTGACTGTAAAATCGCTTTACTTATTTTTTCTAAAAAAACTTTTTTAATTTGTTTGTTTAGGAAACTCTTGGTTCTTATGGCTCTTTATATGCTGTATTCATGCTGGTGTTTTACAACTGATGTAAGACAATCCAAAGTAATTGGGAGTCGATGTCTGTTCCAGATCAGTCTGAAGATATGTAAACTCAGGTGCTGTAGGTGGGTACTGCATGTTCCTGTGGAGATACTCAGTTCAGTTCAGCTACCTACAACTCACTTGCTAGATTAGACTCAAATGTCACTGTCATGTGAGATCTTCCAATATCCTCTGCCGTATCTGCCATTCCTGTGCATACGCATAAAAATAAACCAAGGTATTTCAAATGGGATTAGGCACCTGTGACTATGGATCTGAATCCTTTCTCTCTGCTTAATGACACTCCAAATTTCCCTTAGACTCTACTGACTTCTTTGACTGCCATGGATTGTAACAAAGTTCTGTGCCCACGAACATCAAAACGGAGGCTCAAAGTGTCAACTGAATCTTAGCTTTTCCTTTCAGTATGGTGAAAATGCTGGGTTCCTCGGCTCCACTGGCCTCCAGCATTGCTTTTCAAGATGGCATTATATTTAACCTTTTGCTTGCACTTGTTTCTTTGGAACTCCAGGTCACAGACCTCAACTAACCAATGTGATGAATCAATACCTGTACTTCTGTACTTTGGTCAATACAGAAGGGACTCCGTGCTCATGAGAATGACTATCCTAGGATTGCTTTGGTCTGCCAAATATGTAGAAAGTAGCTCTCATATACAAGGAAGTTGACTGTAAAATCGCTTTACTTATTTTTTCTAAAAAAAGAACATTGCCCGCTTAATTGTCCAAGAACTCAGCATGAGAAAAATAATAAAATCTCCCCTTAAAATAATAACAGTAGTGATAACAGTACTGATATTTTTTACCAAAAAGCTCAAAGTCATTTTTTTCCCGTCTTCAAAAATGAAATTGTCTCATCAATAGTTGAGACAGCTACATCCTTGTAGAATATAATCTAACTCCAGCTGAAATAGCAACATCATTTTTTCCCAGTGCATGAGATACATCACCAATCTGTTTGGAAATCAATGGTTTGTGAGGAATACATGTACATTATTAGCAAAAAGGATGCTGTAAAAAACGGAATATAAAAAACGATCTGATCCATTTCACCTGACTTGTATACCTGTCTGATTGTATATTTAGACAATGCATTGCTTTTTTCTATTACCATTTAAGATTTCTTCTAGTAAGAGTTGAATTCTAATTATAAAGGATAAGGATCCTCAGGATGTTAGTGAATTGGACCCTGTGTATCTCTGCAAGAAAATGGAAATTATTGACTACACAGAAAATGTCTTCATCTGTACACTAAAAGAAAAATTGAGGACAGCACAGTGGTAGCCTTTAACAGAGAGAAGTGATTTCTTAAGAATTAAGTTTATTGCATATACAAAATTTTAGCTTGTCTGCTTGTGCTCTCAACCAGAGTGGATCATAATTGTTTTCTGTCCAGAGGGAGACTGAAACCTAAACTGAGAAGTAGATGCTGTGGCAAATATAACATCTATCAATGGATCAGGGTTTTACAAGCCAAATGGAATATTATTCCATAGTTAATCTCTCTTGGCAGTACTTTTAACACACTCATATACACAGACCCTTAACAAAACACCCAAACCAACCAAACAAGACAACCAAAAAAGCCAGCTCCTGTATACTCATGAATAAAAAGAACCATTGATATGTTGTAAACACCAGTTGGTAATCAGATTCAAATACCATCAATAATACAAGATCAGAGGGGTGCCAACCCCCAGTAATATTGCAAACAGATCCATGCTAGAATTATTTGAGTTTCATCCTCAGAAATTCATCTACAAGTTTTTCTGAATGGTAGAAGAACTGTATAGCATTTCATGATTGTTTACTTATGCATAAATAAATAATCAGCTGTGCTTGGCATATTTCTGTTCTGAAGGACTATTTTGCCCATCTCAACCTGTATCAATCAAAGCTGTCCACCGAGAAAAATGTAGCTGTGGAAGAGGATTTTAGGAATGTCATTCCTAAACACAACCTCAAAATATCCTACCTTGATTTTTTGTTTTAAATTTCATTAGAGACAGGAAAATTCTATTAGGCTGCAAAAATTATTCCAATAATCAGTCACCAAATTAAATTAAATTATATTGGTATTAATTTGCAGGTGTCAAGCTCCAAACTTAATGAAATGTTATAAATTATACATGTACTGCAGTATCAAAGTATACACATATCAGTTACACATGGAATACTTAGTATGCTTTATATCTACAGCCTACATTGTCTTGTATTTATAAAGATTTCCATTGTTACCTGAAAATCTAACAATTTTACTCAGCACATACGCATTTTATATAGTGTTTAAATCATTTCCTAATCTTCTCTTGTCAAATTTAATAGATTGATTTTTCTTCAGAACATCAAAATTCTTTTTGTGATTCCATGTTGAACCCCTTCTAGTAATCTAAGTATTTCAGCAGCTCTTTTTCTTTCAGTGAACACTGAAAATGAATACTGCATGACAGTAATGTGAAAAGTGGAATGCAACCAAAGGTTAATCACTGGAAATTAAGCAGTGTTACCAACATCAGCTACAGAGGTAATACAAAATCCATGTTTCTAGCAGGGTTTTTTTGTTCATTTAAGCTTTGTTTAGCCTTTTTGACTACAACACTGAAGCAAGGTCTTATCCCTAGTAAATAAATCATCATGATCACCAAGTTTTCAGGGCAAAGTAGTAAGTAAGTAATGAGAGCCCCATATTTTTTAATATACCTTTCTTTTTAGGATATGATTGACTTTTCAAAAAGACAGGCTCCTTCATATAACTGAGTTTATGAAGAATTCCAGTTATTCAGGGATTTTTCCCCCAGGTAATTGTTAACATGCTTTAGGATTAAAAAGTAGATTTGTTCAGTGGAAGTTTCTGAAAACAGAACTGCTTGAAGATAATTCCCCATTAAGAGTACAATATGGATTTTGATTCTGTAGTGTTTTAATTTCTTTAGCAAAGAAATTGATTTGAAAATAGGAATCAGTAATAGTAATGGCAACATAACTGATACGTATTGCCTCTTTCTTTACAATATATTGACTAGTCATGTTTCATGTCATTAAGTTCCTTAGTGTTATGTGAAGCAGAGGCTCTGCGGGGTTTTCTGAAGTATCTTTTGAGTAGTTACAGAGATAATACTTCTGCAAGTAATGTCACTTTGAGAACTTTACCCCACCTTTATGTTTCAGAAAGTCCTGACATATCTTTCCTTCCTGGAAAGTTAAATTAAAAACAAAATAATATTTATTGTTTGTTGCTTCTATCAAAGCTGAAAAAGCTAACAAAACCATTTACTGAAGCAATTTATTCATAACCTAAAGCATAGCAGGTTCAAAATTTTTATCACTCACAGTTGTCAAAATTTTCATGTTGTTTCCTAAGGGAGTATATAAGTACTTGTACTGAAGTAGCTTGTAGAAAAGATCTGTAAATCTCATAGGAATAATTAACAGTAAGTTGCAGGTAGTCAGAAATTCCATAAACAGTGGAAAAATTGCTGATTGTCAAAGAAACTTGTCTTAGTGATTAGCAGAAAACATAAATCAAGTTAAATTTCCCAAAGTTTAAATAAAGAATCAAAAGTTCTTAAGTAAAAAAAAACCAAAAACAAAACAAAAATAAGTTCCCCCAAAACCACAGCAACACGAAAACCCAGGTGAACAAAGAAAAAACCAAAACCAAAGGCAGACCTATGGATAGACATTGTAGCTAGGATACGACCCAGAATAGTTATAATACTGCTCAGGAAAAATGGCGCAAAAGTAAAGCAGGTAACGAGAACAAATTTGCAAAAAACAAAGCAAAAACCTCAGCCCCCACACACAGTCTAAAAAACCCTTAGTGGCATCAGAACTGAAATCTGTCAGTTGAATGAACCACATTTTCTACTCAGAACATCAAATGAACTTTTGCTTGATGACATCAAGACAATGACAAAGGTTTTTAATGAAAAAATATCAGTTCATGTAAAATTAGCAAATATTGTACTTATGAGAAGAAGAGTAAGAATTCTTTACTAGACTTATCCAATAGATAGATATAATCCAATGTCAATTTTAAAGAAAACAGTAATTAAAGAGATAGGAACATTAGAAATAAATTTAAATGGTTTTTCAGGGCTTGTTTCTACCAGAATAATCAGATAGTTTTCTATAGTCAAGAGAATTGTGATACATCAGATCGATCCAGATTTTAGTAAAACATGTAGCGTAGCACCACATGGGAAATTATTAATGATGATGAAGAAGATGGGCCATAGAACTGTGTAAATGAATAAATGAATAAATGAGAGACAAGAAAATTCTTTTAAAAGAGGACTGTGAGTCTTGACAGAATTTATTTATAAAGTTCCTTAAGCATTTGTCTTTGATCATTTTAAGGTGACTGATATTAGTGACTGGCTCAAAGATATATTCTAATTACATGGTGATGTGAGATGCTATTAATGCTGAAGTTTAAAATAGAAAATGGAAAGATATGGATGACCTTGAAAGGTTGAGCAATAATTTGACATTAAAAGGTTTATGTGCAAGTTGATACAAAAGGTTATTTTCTAGCTTTTCTGCGCCCACTGTACACATTATTCATCCCACTACTTTTGTGTTGATCTAGTCACCCAGTTATAGTATGAATTATGAATAGAAGGTGGTTACAAAGATGCCATTTAAAGCTGTTTGTGGAAATGGAAGCCCACTGTAGCAAAAGTGACTGAAGGACTTGTTAAATGAGGTAACACCTTTGGAACACTTTTGTGTGCCCTATCAAAAACTAATTCAAAATAAAATAAAAAATCCCAAGTCAAAACTTCTAAAATACACAGGACAACATTTACATGAAATTAAAAAAAAGTTACATATAATCATAAAAACAGCACTTTCTGTGAAGAAATTAAATAGTTTAGTGTTACTGTAGGTTGACCTTGTAGGAAAAAAGGGCAAAAATGTTAGGTACTTTTGAGATGTTTCTTTCTCTCTTTCTGGAGGTCATACATAAAAGAAAGAGTTTATGAATTATTTCAGCAACACAGGGAGTCCCTTCCAGCATTTTGTTTCTAAAATGTATTTTTACATGAAATAGAATATTTACACACAGCTAAGAATTGACTCAGGGCTGTGATATATCAGTCATGTAATCTGATGAAAATTGAACTTCTGTTTTCAATGAATCAGTACTGATTTACATTTTCTGTGTTACCTATTTTAAATCCTTTAGTCTTGGAGTCCTCATGAAATGTTCCAGGGTATTCCTGGGATCAAAGCCAGTTTATGTACAATTAATTATATAGCTCATCCTGCTTGTCTTTTTGAAATATTGACCCATTAGATTTCTTCCAGTCCTCTGGAGCTTCCCTAGTTTTCCAAGACTTATTGAAAAATCAATGTCAATTGTCTAGGGAGCTCCCCAGCCAGTTCTTTTAAAATTATTGAATGCCAGACAAATTTTAAAATACCTAGTTTTAGTAGTTGCTGCTTAAAAATCTCCAGAGTTATAGTGGGAGTGGGAGATATTTCATCATCATCACCTGATATGAATCTACCAATTCAACTTTTTCTAACTATGAGGAGAGAGTAATGAGTAAATTTCTGCTTCTTATGCATTATTAATGCCATAGTTATATGGTTTTCTTATATGAATAGATAAATATAAATGCTAGGATTGCTTTACCACTTGCTATTTTATTGGGGAGAATTCCCAGTTTCTATTTGTTATCAAATTCAATTTTATCTGAATCTTAGTAATTAAAGTAGGTATTTGTGTATAAATTTTTATTAAATTACCGATTTCTTTGAAGCTAGATTGTTTGGCAAAAAATACCAAACCACAGAAACCCACAGAGCAATTTGTCTTAACAGCAGAGCTGTCTTGCCTTAGAATATTGTGGACAAAGCATTATCTTGCATTTGGTTTTGTTACGTGTTCAGGGTATAGTATCTTCACAACCTCAATCTGATGAAAATATTCCTTGTGTTTCCCTGAAGTATTTCTTCAGATACAGCATTTCTCAGTTCCCTTTCTGTACCTTAGGGAAGTTTCCTTTTCTTTCTCTCCAACAAATGTCCCGTATTGGGGAAGTTGCCCCTTTTCAGGAGCTCATGCAGGCCTTTTCATTCTTTAGGAAAATTATAATAATGCCAACTGCTTTCCTGAGACATCTGCTACACTGGAATTATTATTAATATTTAGAAGTATCTTACTCATGGACTCTTAAGGGATTGTTCCTGTATTCTTTTCACAGACACTATATGAAAGATTAATTTGAACAAGTATTCATTATTAATGTGCATTTAGAAGCTGATTCATCTCATCCTAAAGCAAACATTTAAAATAGGTCAGATGACTCATGCTTGGAGAATGTCCATTTCTTTTTACTGGCAAGTGGACACATATGTAGCTAAAACAGATGAAACTTACCCTATTTGCGGACCGCTTTCCACACTGAGAGTGCTGCCATTGTATACCTTTTCAAGAACAATTTTAAGTTCTGTGATAACGTAGCCATATTCAAGCCAAAATTCTCTCTTCATAATTTATTTTCCATTGTCAGTACATCTACTGTGTTGTTAATAGTTTGGGTCTTGACTATCACAAATGCCTTATCCAAAGTTCTGCCAATATTGTGTCTGAAGCAGTTTGCCCGAGCCACAGAGTCCTCTTGATTTGTTGGCATATCAAAAAACTAACTTGTTTCCCACTTTAAACATTTTGGGTTTAGCTTCCCTAGTGCTTTCTGAGATGAGGTTGTAATTTCCTTTTAACAAATCCTTCCAGGGAATTAGTTCAGTGAAAATTCATAAAGTTGTCTCTGACATGTACAATGATATTTAGATTAATTTCTGAATTTCCACTGACAAATACTTGGAAAACTATAGCTGATACTTTATGATCATGAAACCAAATACTCTTTAGCTATACTTGCAGCATTTTCAGAATATTGTGAATTAATTTTTCAAAGAAGCTGCTTCCAGTAAACCCTTTCTACTCCGTAGAGATTTCATCTTTCAGTTTTAGATCACTGATCAGTCAATAGACAGGCAAAACTTTCTCACTTTTCCCTCTTGTATAATTTGAAACTCTACTTTTTTCTTTCTTTACCTTAATCTTCTTGCTATTTAACCTTACTTTCAGACTATCTCCTTCTGTGATGGCTTTAAAGTACTGCAAGGCTGTGGCAGTAGCCTCATGTGCAGCCACAAGGTGAACATATCAAACTATGCAATTGTGCAGACACTGACACTCAATGAATAGAAGCCATCTCTCAAAATAAATATACTATCTCTCAGCTCATTGCCTTATTCCAAGGACCTGGAGAGAAAGAGGTGTCTTCAAAGAGTCATTTCACCTTTCCCAGGCAACTATTTTGAAAGAGATTAATTACTGCCCTGAAGAGTATAATTCATTCTGGTTAACTTAAGGAATGTCAGACAAAACTATCTACATGTAAATTAATTGCCTGCAACTACTTTCACACTCAGAGGAGAAATGCCTATTTCATGTTTCTCTTGACTATTTCAGATCATAGAATCATAAAATTATTTAGGTTTGAAAAGACCTTTAAAATCATTGCATTCAAACCTAGCACTATTAAGTCCACCACTAACAAATGTCCCTAGTGCCACATCTACATGACTTTTAAATACCTCCAAGGATGGTGACTCAACCATTTCCCTGGGCAGTCTGTTCCAATGCCTGACAATCCTATCTGTGAAGAATTTTTTCCTAACATGTAATCTGAACCTCTCCTGGTACAAGCTGAGGCTGTTTCATCTCATCCTATGACTTGCTACTTGGGAGAAGAGACTGACACCCACCTGACTCCAACATCCTTTCAGGTAGTTCTAGAGAGCCATAAGGTCTCCCCTGAGCCTTGTTCTCTCCAAAATAAACAACCCAAGTTCACTCAAGTGCTCCTCATAAGACTTGTTCTCTAGACCCTTCTCCAGCTGATACGCATTTTGAGATGAAAGACATTGTAAGGGACTATTTCTTTTAGGAGACTATTGTTATAAACTACACTGAGCAGCAGTTTGAGCTGTGATACTGATGAACTTGTTGCAGACATTGGTCAAAGAAATCCTATCCAAGGAGATTCTTTTTGTCTTGAAGAACCAGGTGACTAGTTTAGGCTCAAAACGCAATAATTATGATATTTCATTAAACTGAGATGAACTCCACTGGGTGTGGATATGTGCTTCTTACACTGCTACTAAAGAGGAACATAAAGACCCCACATTCTCCTCGTTAGTATCTGTGTAAACACTGAGGTGGAAATGTAGTTTAATTAATCCTGTCTGGCATTGACATTCTGTTTACATTTTGCCTCTGATCCAATTTACCTCCACTTCTATAAAGCTGTTCCTTTTGGAATACCAGCACAGCATTTTGTTATTCTGTTTGTATATAAAAATGTAGCCCAGTTGTATTCAGCCACACATAGCTGCTAACAGAGAAGTCAACCCATTTTCATTTGCCAGGGTTATGTCCTGTAAGAAATTCTTTTGAGTTGAATATGAGAATCTGAGTCAGTAAATCTTAAAATACTTTATGCCAGGCACACTCGATTCCTGAGAGCTGAAAACTGCCACATGTGGGGCCAGTTTTGACACATAGGGGCCTTGATAATGCAGTTTCCCGAGGGTATTTTTTTCCAACTTGACTGTTTGTGGGGATTTGTTTGGTTTTTGTTGGGGTTCTAGTGCAGTTGGTTGTTTTTTGTTTTTTTTTTTTGGGGGGGGGAGGTGGTGAGGGTGCAGTAGTGTTTCAAGCCAATTAAGAAATCTGATTTTTTTTTTTAATTTCCTAAACTCCTGAGGATCTACAGGTTTTATGAATTTGTTTAAAATACATATTTGCAAGTCAAAATAACTGGAAGAACTACTTCTAAATAAACTGAGATAAACCAATGAGTTATTTACACTTACTCAAATTTATCACAGAATAAACTGCAAAGTTCAGAATATTTCTGAGTTCAGGAATGTCAAGAGTAAGAAAAGAACTTTGAATTAATTATTAATTTAGATTTATAAATTTTTTTTGTCCATGAATAGCCTGTGATTTCTTCTCTCATTGTTCATCAATCTCTGTTTTATTTTTTTCCCCTACAATACAAGAAATTTGTTTCAATAGTAAGATCATAATTGGCCTTGGTTCTCCAATTAACTTACAGAAATTGCTGTCTGATTTAAAATATTTTGGCCATTTTTAGTCCAGAGGGAAACAGTTTCTCCCTAAGTTTCAAAAGATTTGAGCAATTACTTTGTACTCTTTGCTCTGTATATTGCAGATAATAAGTAGAATCTAGTTTTTGTCTACTACATACCACTCTATCATCATGTGAGACTTTGTGTTTTTCCCAGCAGTATCTGAAGGTCTAATGTAAACTTTACAAGTAATACCAGAGTCCAGTACATATAAAATTTCATTACATTGAACTATTCATTCAGTTATAACATTCATAATTATTTTCAGTACAAACAGGCAAAACAGTATTCATTCATATAAATTACATACGTTCGTTGAGGCTACCTTAATGTTCTCTACGACTGATGTCTTTGGGAGACAATCTCTATACCATTTTATGATTTGCGAAAACATCAATAACCATTGTTGATATTCAGATTAGAGTGATATTAGATTAACATTTCATAATATTGCAATGTTGTGGTTTTCTTTTTTTCACTAGACGATCATACTTAAATTATTAAAACTCATTGAGTTACTAAAGCAAAATCATTAAACAACACTAACATCTTTTATGACTAGAAAGAAAGAGGATCTTTTGTAGTATTCTAGCTAGCATTATCTCTTAATTATAATCCCAGTCTCTGTCCTGAGAAACTAAAAAACAGATGTTATAGAAAAAATTATGTTGGAAAATCTTCTAAACACATATTTGTCGGACATTTAATTTGTTTTTCAGAAGAATTTTAAAACATCCATCAGTGTAACTATCACTATTTCATTGGAATCATCAATAAATTTCACATTCAATAATTTCTATCTTCATCAAAGTAAGTTAATTGTGTCTTTAAAACCATTATATAAAATTCCTCTATGGCAGAAAAACTTACAGTAATCTCTCCACAAACTGGCATAAACTCATTAACTTAAGTGTTTCCATCCCATAAATGATCACATTTCAAGGCTTCATATTGAGAATTAGAGAATTAATAAAATAAGAAATGCTTTCAACTTTCAAACTCTAGCACTATATTTTCTATACCAACCAAAAAATTCATAAATAAAAATGTGCAAGAATCTTTCTCATTTCTACCTAAAGTATCAAAACTGCTGAAAATACTTGGTCAATAGCAAAATTATGACTTGAAAGGTGTTTATAAGAAACAATAGAATAAATACTATTATTTTATACAAGTGCTATTGATGTTTTCCTGATTGAATACTGACTACTTTCCAAGACGGATCATAAAAATTATTTTAGAAGGATTTACCTTGCACCTGTCCATCAGGTTCTAACAATAATGTTATCATGAATTAACTTATGTGCTCCCTTCTACAGGTGTTGAAATTTTTTTCAGTACATATGCATTCTGAGGAAACAACATGACTCTTATCCACTATGACACCAACCAGACCAAAAAACCCTCAGTTTTAGACTATACTTTGGTTTTCTTCCTGCAGCAAAGCTTTCTGTTGTACATCCTTGGAGATAAAATTTAATAGATATTTTTGTCTGAAAACCCAAAATTAAAATCTTACTCCTGGTTTTACTCCAAGAACTATAATTTATCATATTACAACAGCATTCTTTAAAACATCTGCACCCTTCATAGTATAGCAGAACTATTATTGCTCTGAGTGTGTTTCACCCTAAGTGAAAACCTTCCCTAAGTGAACACCAACGTGAATGAACTGGATGTCTAAACACAATAGACAGCTAATTATTTTTAATTTGAGGTTTTTGTAACAATTGCCAGTAATGATTTTGTTAGGAACATTGCCAGAGCAGCTTCTAAATGAAACACAGCTTTTATTAACAGTAGCCCTTGCTGTGTAGAGAAAATATATATATTTTTATTTTTGTTTCTTCTACTGAAATTGCTTGGAGTCCTTTCCTCTGGATCTCACATCAGTATAGGATTTTACTTTTTCTCATATAATCCTGAAGAATGTAGAGTTGGGAAGACAAAAGAATTAAATTTAGCAGAGATTTAAATCACAGATATTTTGTTCTAAGGCAAGAAAGTTTGAGATCACTGAAAAAAAGCCCATGCAATTCCTTAAGAGATAATCTTTATCTGATCTCAATGCTCAGGATATTGGTGGCCATTCTTAGGCCAGAAACTTTTATGGTCTTAATTTGTTCTTACTTTTTCTCCTCAGAAAGAAATGACACCTCCATTTTGTTCTATTGCCTCAAAGGGATTTTGTAAATTTGGCAAATTATTACCCTCTATAGAAAATAAGCTATTCTTATCAAGATGGTCATGTATTACTGTCTCTGACCCAGCTTTGTTGGGCATACGCGTGCCCCACAGAAGCACGGGTGGGTTCAGTGTTACAGTTGGTAGCAAAGAGTCGAGAAGGGCATTTGTGTGCGTTCCAGCAGGAGCATTTACTGCTTCTACACTGTCAAAGTGTGCAGGGGCAAATACCAACATGATCCCAAAACTCACAGTTTTATCCAGGGATGGGGAAAAGGTGGGGCTAGGGAACGGGGACCAATGGAGAAGCTCTGGGGGAGTGACAAGGGGTAGAGGCCAACAGCCAACCGGGGGAGCTAAACTGGGGTAGGTTACTGTAACAGAGCAATGCGTCCTGGGAGAAGCCTTCCTGGTCACCCTAACCCTGACCAGTAAGTCTCTGGCACCAGAGACTGTCTTACCAAGAGCTCTCTGTCCCTTGTGCCACAGGCCAATCGGCCACCACAGTCATGATTGAAATGTATTTGCTGTGTGCAAATAGACTGATTATGCTGCTAATTGTAAAGATCACACTGAATTTTATATTAAAATGGGACTTTCAAAAACTATAATTCTTAATTTTGTGTAAACTCTACAAGTAGGTAAAAATAATGGTGATTAATTTCAATTCTCTTTTTTGTGAGCCACACAGAGCTGGTAAATCAGCATCAAACATTTAAAATGTTTCACTATGTCTTGCATTGCATTTTGCTCTTAATACCAGGCTTTTGTATGGGGTTTGGGGATTTTATTTTGTTTTCTCTTTCTCCTTTGCAAAGGGGGCAGAACTGCTGCTAATTTCAGACCCTTTCAATCAGTTTAGGAACTTGACGCTATTTTGTGATTTTAAATTATTGGTAACATTACTGTACATCATATCATCATTTGTGATATATTCATTGTGATCACTGTTTCAGTTAAAACATTATGAATTATTCCATTTTTGTGGTCACTACTTACATGCCTCCAACTGTCCTTTGTTGAGCATTGTTTTGACTCCTTTTAATGTGACTTCATCTAGAATGGTGTTTTATCTTATCTTAGCTTGTGTATCATAGTAAACTCTATTTATCATTTATTACCATTGCTGGCCAGTTCCTTACTGTCACTTGGACTGTTCAGCCTAGAGAAGAGAATGAACGGAGATCTCATTGCAGTCTTCAACACCATCATGAGGTAAAGTGGAGGAACAAGTACTCATCTCTTTGTTCTCTTTACCAGTGACAGGGCTCAAGGAAATGATATGAAGCTGAGTTAGAGGACATTTAGGTTCAATAACAGGAAAAGAGTTTTTCACCCAGAGGGTGGTTGGGCACTGGAACAGGCTCCCCAGGGAAATGGTCACAGCACCAGCCTGACAGAGTTTAAGAAGCATTTGGACAATGCTCTCAGGCACATGGTGTGACTCTTGGGGTGTCCTGTGCAGAGCCAGGAGTTGGACTCGATGATCCTGATGGGTCCCTTCCAACTCAGCATATTCTGTGATTCTGTGACCTCAATACTGATTAGCAGCCTTATAATGCACAGTGTCAGATATAGCTTTCTAGATCCCTATTTTCATTAGGTAGAAGAATTCACTGGTTTTTATTTCATAAAAAAAAGATTGCCTAATTATGCTAATGAAATATTTTTTATCATGTTTGCTTCATGTCTCAGCTACTGCTTCCTTGCTGGTATGGTATATAGAGCTCTGTGCGGAGAGAAAGTTTCTCATATTCAACTCAACCTGTTTTGTTTGGCCTTCCTGATCTAAAGTACAGAAGTTGCAGAGTTGTGTACACAACTGATGCATGCATTAAACTCTGAGCAAACAGAAAAGGATTAACCATTCACTAATATCAAACAGTAGAGTAGATCATAATCATAGAGTATTCACAAGTACCAAAATAAACAAGTCTCTCACTTCTGATCTCACCAGCTCAGCTAGGTGACCAGCAAGAGACAGAATGATCTGTGGCACTCAAGAACTGAACTGCTTCAGCTATGAGGTATATTGCAATTAATTCAAAATAATTTTTGCCCACTTTTTGATGTTTTTATTGAAAATTATGATGCTTTATTTGCTATATTTACTAGTTTTATCTGGACACCTTTGAATAATAACTTGAATTGGCTAAAAAAAAGGAAACATGTTTTCAGCCTTTTTTGGGGAGTTCAGGCACAGTGATGGTTTGGTTTTGTTGGATTTTTTCCTTCCCAAATAAATCAGGAGTATAAATGCATCACCTGTACCCTACCCTATTTGATTTAAAATATCAAAGCTGAACTCACATATATTCCATATCCATTTTATGGATCATTAGGCTCTTTTTTGTTTCTCTCTGCTTCTAGTCTGCCCCAGACTCTGTCCTTGAAATAGTAAAAAACATACAAAATCCAATTAAGAAAAAAAAAAACTCTATGGAAGTTTTATCTAAACATATACATTTCAGAAAATAGATTTTTTTCTTTTTTTTTGCAATGGACTGAGATTTTCTTTTTTACTTAACTTACTTGAAAAATTTTTTTAAAAAGCTGATGATGCCACCTATGTTTAATATATTTTAGAGAAGTTATTTATCAGACTATGATTTGACAGTGGAGAAAATATGATTAGAAGTATTCTACCAAGAAGTGGAAAGACACTATTATTATTAACTATATATGCTCAAGACAATGCAAAATTTTGAAAAAACATTGACCCTCTGTTTTTAGTTATCAAGGTACTTCTACAATCCCAAAATAATTTTTTTCCCTTTCTATGTTTCTTGAAAAAAAGCGTTTGATTAAAATGAAAATTTTAAAAAATAGGTTTGTATGCCACTATTTTGTTGGGGACATTTGCTATTTTTCCTAAAACTACAATTAAAATTTTAAAAAACCAAGAAACCAACATCTGAAAAAAAGTTCTCACTCTCTTTCTTCAAATAAGGTTGTGTAAACAGAACCCACCAAATTTGTTAATGATACGAAACAGAGGGGTGGCTGATACACCAGAAGGCTGTGCTGCTGTTCAGCAAGACCCAGACTGGCTGGAGAGCTGGGCAGAGAGGAACAGCAAAGGCAAGTGCGGATTCCTGCACCTGCGATGAAAGACCTGGGAGTGCTGGCAGACAACAAGCAGCCAGTAGTGTGCCCTTGTGGCCGAGAAAGCCAATAGCATCCTGGGGGCATTAGGAAGAGCAATGCCAACAGGTCATTGCCAGCCCCTCTACTCAGCCCTGGTGTGGCTGTATGTCGAGCACGGTGTCAGGTTCTGTGCTCCTCAGTTCAAAAAAGACAACTACTGGAGTGGGTCCGAAGTGCTACCAAGATGATCAGGGGACTGGAGCATCTCTGTTATGAGTAGTGGTTGAGGGAGCTGGCCCTGATTAGCCCTGAGAAGACTGAGAAGGGATCTGATCACTGCATTCAAGTATCATAAGGGTAGGTGTAAAGAAAATGGGGCCAGATTCTTTACAGTGATACCCAGTGACAAGACAAGTGGAAATGAGCACAACCTGAAAAACACAGAAAATAACATCTAAATGGGGAAAAGATTTTTTGCTTTGAGGTTAAAAGAGGACTAAAACAGATTGCCCAGAGAGGTTGTGGAGTTGTCTTCTAGGAGGAAGAGTGGAATGGTTGCAGCTATGGTGTTTGTCATTCCAAGCAATGGTTATATGTAGTGAGGCCCTGCTTTCCTGAAATCATGAAACATCTGCCCTGCTGATAGGAAGTAATAAATCTTTTTTGGTTGACTTGTGCACAGAGCCTTTGCTTTCCTTATTAAATTGCTATTACCTCTATCCACGAGCCTCTTTGCCTTCCACTTTTCTCCTCATGCTATGGGGCAGGGGTGTGAATGAGAGACTGGGTGGGTGTTTGACTGCTGGATGAAGTCACCACAGTGTCTAATAAGTAAAGCTCTTTTGCTGCACAACAGGTAAGCTGGATACATGTATAAATAAACCAGCTTCTATACTGGGGCTGTTGTACAGACAAAATTTTCAAACCAACTTCATACATAGAAATCATGTTCAACCAAAATAAACATCAAGGTTAATACATTTTTTCTTATAGTATATCACTTCATGATGTTATCACTTTGTGATTTGTTATATTCTCATCGAAAAGTGCAAAACCCAAAAAGACAGTGTTTATAACTCCACATGAGAACAAACAAGAAGCAGATGCAAAGTTTAACATCTGGAATAGGGATTATGTGATGTTGTAAGGGTATATTTGCAAATTTATGACATTATCTTGGTCAGTCAAGTAGTTGGTATTTACTCAGGTAAAAGACATTTTCTCATCTTATCTAATGAAGATTACAATGTACCTCATGAGTCCATCAGGTTACAGAAGTTCAAAGTAATTAGTAATATTTTACCAAATCAGTTCCCTGAATAGGGGTTCCCAGGGAATTAATTTAGTCCTGTAGCCTCAATTAACCATTGCACTTAAGCACTTGTTTAATTTTAAGTCTCAGTAATTTGAATGATATTAGATGTTTAAGTATTCTGACTTACTAAAATATGACTAAGTATACATTTAAAGGATTTGGTAAACTGACGTGTCACCAAGACCGCACAGTAATTGCTGTTCCCTCCTGGTATACGTACTAGAAATATAGGTAAATGTTTCAGCCTCTTTTGATAAAGTTTTAAGACAGAATTTGTTAATGTATCCTAAGTAATTATCAGTGCTATTATTCAGTCTTGCTACTCTCGACTCTTCTTACAGAAAAAAAATCATCTTTCAAATAGAAAATTCAGAATTTCTCTGAGAACTACACTACAAACCACACTAAGGAAAAAACAATCACAAACAAAGATGTGTCTATTTTTATAAGACAACACCCACTGTCTTTGCTGTTGGGTTTTTATTTTGTTTTTTTTGGTAAAAATATATATTCCACTGTACCTGAAACTTCATAACACACTAGAATGGCCAAATAAATTCTATTAATAAGACTTTAGTTGCTGCTATCTACGCATGGACATATCCATCATAAACAATTCCTTTTAAACATTCCTTCTTGCCATTTCACCTCCTCCTATTAGTTTCACAGCTCCAAGTATTTGTGTTAGGTTTCTGTGTGTATCTTTTCCTTTAATTTCTCTCCTCCTTTTTACTGTTCCATGGTTCAAGAAAAGTGTGCTTAATGTTTTGTTCTCCTGATGCACTTTCTCATGTATCACATCATTTTACTCACTGGACTGGTATTTACATGGTTTTTATCATCCTACTTATGTACACAAAGTCTTTCTCTCTGATTTAATTTTAGGTTGCTTTAGGTTTTAGCTTACTTTAAAAAAATAAAAAAAACACCTAAACAGACAAACAAAAATAAAACTGAAACCCAAAAATTCATACAATTTCACTGATATGTGCTGCAGACTGTAATTTCATAAGTAAAGTAAACATTATGGAAGATAAACTGAGCTGGACATGAAAAACTTTGAGGTGTGGGGATGAATGTTTTGCACATCCAATTTATTTCTAATATTTATAAACAGAGATCTTATTGTTTTGGCCATGGGCAAGGTGAATCACAGCCAGAAATTAAATAATTTATGTAAAATCAAAACTACAAAAAATCCCTGCTAACTCAGAGCTGTGTCTTTTGTTTACCAAGATTTTCTTAAGAGCTTAGCCTAATATATTGGTAGTATTCCAGAAGTCAAAAGCAATTTAGAATTGGCATGGTGGATCTGTGGGCATATATGAATAAGTGTATAACACATTGCATTATTAGGACAGATATTAGGTTTTGTCAGTTCCACTAAAATTGAATTATTATTTACTTCATCCAGAATTTCAATTACATTAAGACATCTGTTTGATTTTTAATAATATTTTTATTTTAAAATTAATTTTATTCTAATTGTTTAATGGAAAAAAACACTATTGATCAATATAGAATATAATTATATATTGTAGCCATTGGAACTAGGGTCAGCAGGCCATTGAGGGTCTCAGAATTTGGTAAGACTCTTCTGAGGGTGCAAAAAGTGACATGACTAAGTTTATAAATGTTATATAACAATTTGTGAATGTAATATTTCTAAAGGCATCTCAGCTCTGATGGAAATATTTTATACGTTGATAGCTTAAAATGCAGAAAACTATTGTTGTGTTGCAAAGCAAAACTCATTCAGGCCATGAAACACAAAATCAGAATACGTGTTCACTGGAAACAGTTCTGACTTCATGATAGATGAATCTACTGCTGAATGCATTCACCAAATGAAACAATGCAATATATCTGCTTAGTTCTTCTGTAGCAAGTGCTACCTGAAGAGCTCCAGACACCATTTAACTCACTATTTTTCCTTGAATTTAATTTAATACGTAATACTAGGGGCCAACTTGCTGAAATAGGTTATGCACTTGAAATACTATATTTAGAAACTAATATCTCCCTTATAATACATTCCATATATAAAAGCGACCTTCTTCTGTTCTGAGTTCAGTATGAATTTTGATTGAAACAAAAATGATTGACTGCAACTTATGAAAATATTGCAGAAGCTGCAAATCAAAAGTGTTCAGAAATGTAAAGTGAATATTTTTATTTCATGGTCATTTATGTGATCAATATGAGAAAAAAAATGGAAAGATAAATAACTTATGTCTGCCTTTAAATATCTCAGGAATTTTATTTGTTTTTTTCTCAATATCTAGGAAACCTGGTTTGGGATTTGGAAAAAAAGGACAGGGAAGCAGAGGTAGTTGTAATGGATCATATAACAACTCGTCCAATATGAATACTCTGCCAAAGATCATTGCTCTTTCCTTTGGAAGGAGCATAAAAAATAACAATTAAACAATAATGGGAACTCCTATGACCAGAAGTTAGGAAATAAGATGGCCTTCCAAGTCCAAACCATTAAGAAGCTGACATGCATTCTGAAGAATGAAAGTGCATACCTTCTTCAAAAATATTATTTAAAATAATTTTTATTAAAATGTTATAGAAATCTTACTCATTAGAAACATTGCAATAAAATTTACACCCCAATTTGTGCTTTGAGAAATTTCAAGCTTTACTTTTTCATCATCATCAGGTAGAATCTGTCTCTCCCCCCAACATTATCTTCTTCCTTGAACCAACTTTGTCCTCCACTGCACTACTTGGTGAGCTGCTTCTGGACTTGAATTTAGTGGAAATATTTCCACTCTTTTGTCTTCCTACACATTTTTGCCTACTCAAAGTGGCAAAACCAACTCTGAAATACATCAAGAAACAAGCAAGGGAAATCCAAAGCACGTTCAAAGAGAAGAGGAAAAAGAAACCAAAGGCAGTGACAAACCAGGATCGAGACTTACAGGAATTAGATTGGGTTAGAAGGATGTTTTGGAAGTACAGTCTGAAAGAAGACATCGAGGTCTTTAGACATATATTGTAATTTCAAAATTGGGCCTAATTTATTTCCCCATATGATAACAGAGAAATATCACAGCCTTATTTGGAGTAACAAGGTAAGTGCTGTAATGAGTTTTGATAATATAGGCACTATCTCTGTGAAACAGTATAGTTACGTACAAGAACACAAATTAAAACTGAGCAAAGGGATCTCCAGAGTAGGTGAAGGAAAGAAAAGGATGTGATTTCAGCCATGAAGCATATTGCCAAAATTCTTATTATTTCTCTAAGATAACTTTATAAATATCTTTAACTATTCTAAAACCATGCTGTGACACTTTCCAGGGAAACAATGCCATTACAGAATTTGACATAGTCTCCTATGTTCCCTTTCTGACAAGTCTTTGCTGTGTCGGTAAGGTAGGGTAAACCACAGGCAAAGCTTCGGTTGTGCAGCATCACACTTGAGATAGAAAAGGATAAAGTTTTTCCTAGAGATTAGTGACTGGGATCTGACCTGTCTGATCTACTTCAGTGAGAGCTTGAAGTAGAAGTAAATGAACTTTAATGGACAAGTTTATTTTCCATGAAAAAAATTCCTTCTCCATACATCCCTGTCTCTTTTATTTTGCTTTGTCTTCTACTTCCATTTGTTTCATCTCCATTTTTCTTTTTATTTCTATTATTGTTCATCCCTTTAACAAAATGTTGATAACCCTTTCTCTGCATGTATTATAATTATGGTTTTTACTTTCATATTTTTTTCTCAATGGAGGAGCAAACTCATTATATGCAAGATGCCCTCTCAGCAGGATTGGTCTCACAACTGCAATATTCCAACTTAATACCCACCTTTCTTGTCTTGCTCAACACGAGGTATCAGCTGAGTGTTGAAGCCTATCCTAGTCTAGACCATAGCATTAGGACTGACATCCTGTACCAGACTATGTGTCGTTGTGTGTTACAGATGTATGTGTGTGAGTGTATTATGTATACACACACATAAGAATTGCATTACATTTTTTCAGAATTGTACTGTACTAGCAGCTATTTTTTCTCACTCTTTTCTAAAACCATTTCTGAGTTATTAACTTTGACTCTTCCTTATTTATTACCAAGAAATTTTGAATGCCAGCCCTTCCTGTCCCAAATGTCTTCATTATTTTTCTTAAAATACTCTGTTAAGATTCCAGTCTATCTTAAAACATATCAGCATAGCAAATATGCTATTTTTGTAGTATTTTTTTTGTGCTCAGAGCACTTAATCAATTGTGGTTTCTTTGACCGTATGTAGTTTAGTTCTGTGTTGCTACCGTCAAAATAGAACATGCTCATTGTATGAATAAGATTCGAAATAATATTGCTATTTTTAACTGGTTATTTACATGAGTAATTACCCACAAGATGCAGAAGATCAGAACAGCAGACTGTTTAAAGTTTTAGTGTAAGCCATGCATTTAGACAAAAACTGGCAGGGAACCATGGAAAAACTCAGGTAAAAGGCCGAATTTTTTTTTGATGTCTTAATAGAGGTATCCACACAACAATGTAAATATTTGTGTTTAATTTTCAAACCAGATTAATTTATTTTGTGATGCTTACTTATATGATTCTTACTTATGTAATGCATATCATCAAGATCCTTAACACAAGGACATTAATGCAGAGTGCTGGCTGAGTTTAGTAAAATCCTTTAGAATACTCATGTAATTTAGGGCTCTTAGAGTTACAGCCAGAGTGTACATGTCATGAAGTGGTTATATTTTTTTGTTCGTTTTTCTTCTCCTTACAGATGAAAAAGCTGATACTTTAACAATTTTTTTGTTTGTTATGGTTACAGAACTAACACAAAGCTGAAAATTAGAGTGTGAAATAATGACTAAAATTTACTTTTAGCATTAACAGTTTGTTGAAAGAACATATTTTTGTTTGTTTTTGAAGGGAAAAAAGAGGGGAGAGGGAGGGGAGGGGAGGCGAGGCGAATCAAACAAATGATGTGAGACAAAAGCATAAAAGAAAGCATTTTGAAGAATTCTGTTTGGGAATGTTAGAACACCAAATATCAGGGACCCAACATTTTAGAGGGTGGTTTATATTAGGTAAACTACTTTGCTATTACTAAGAAGGAAATTATATTAACGTCATGATACTTAGAATAAAAGTTTCTAAAGTATATAAAAATGAAAAAAATACCTAAAGATCAAAATTCATCCAGGGTAACACTCTGATTTTGTCCCATGACATGTGGAGAGTTGTTTTTATTTTGTTGTTGTCGATTTGATGTGGGCTTCTTTTGTGTGTTTGCATTTTGTTTCTTTTTTTTCCCTCAGAATTATTTTAATTTTTTACTGTCTTAGAGGAATTATTGTTCGGTATACATTCTTGGTTGTTCTTGAAATGCATTATGAATGGCATAGCAACTGATAAAAGGTTTATTTTCTTCAGAAATAAATGTTTTCAAAATTCTGGAGAGTATAATTCCACTGAAATTGAGTGGTTTTCTTTGTTTGGATTGTTGATATTTTTTCTTGATTTTTCTATTTATTTTTTTTTTTTCTGCTTATTCTGTTTAATTTAGGACATAAAATTACAAGATTTTTTAGGGGTGTTTCTGACCAGATCTCTGTTTTTCAGAGTGTCTTTTTCCTTTGATCATGTATGTGGTCGCTTCATTCAGCAGAGAGCAGAAATATGGTTGGGAAAAAATTAGATCAATATGAATACACTTTTTTTTTGATGGTGTGCAGCTTCTGTTTTGATCTTTATTTCGTAAATATTGCAGTTCTGGTGGCAGAAATTTGTTGGCATTTAGTTACAGAAAGTAAAAAAAAGAAGTAGATATATATTCTATTCATCAGAAAATAGTTGGCACGAACCTCAAGAAACAGTTGGGATAAGATTTTGATTCTTTGGGAGATAAAGACCTTCAATTTGAAATAAATCTTTAAAGACTGATGAGAAATTAATTTATTAACTTGTTTTCACTACTTATAAAGGTAATCATTAGGCATAACCATTCACCTTTTTAAGAAATTTTTTTCTGGATTTAGTTTCTGCAGTACTTATTAGGTAAATCTGGGACATATTAAAGTGTAATGAGGAAGAAACTTCTTGTACAGAGACCTTTTATATTTTGGTTGGGAGTTGCCAGAGTGATTTATATACATTTTTATTAAAGTGTGTTATAAAGCCATCTGGCAAATGCTGTTTTTAGTTTTATAAGGCCACGAAGACCTTCCAAATTTTGCTCTCAGTTATCTCATTTACAAAGCTGTTAGGTAATTCTTCTGTAAGGGCAAGGCACACACTCTCTCTCTCTTTCTCTCTGCTCTTTCTCTCTTGGTTTTTAGTCGATGCTGAGATTTGAAGATTATTCTTACCAGGAATACATGTTGTTTAGTTGTGTTTTGGGGTTTTTCTTCACAACACTACAAGAAGGCATAGATTGTAATTTCATGTCTCTTGTTACCTGACCGTTTTGAAGTTTTAGTTAAAAGATGTATTTCATTCTGAAAGTATCTGAAACAAACATGAACATTATAAAATGGAAGAGGACCAGTGGCAGAATTCACAGATTCATATTTGATAGTTTGAAAAATGGTAAAAATGAACCCAGCTTTGGTGTTTCAAATAGATTTAGTGGCAACAATGAAAATTTTAGGGCAGACAAAGAGGAAGATAATACAATAAGCAGAGAAATATTAAAGATTTTGCTAAGAGCTTTTAATGTCTATAGGAATATAATCAACTTCACATTTCAAAACATAATAAATCTAAATGAGCTATAGAGATAGAATATGTATTTCCTTTACATGCTAAGCTTTCAATTTATTATTTTTCATTGAATTGCAATATTTCCATGGAATTGTATGATTATTCAGGTTGGAAGAGACACCATCTAGTCAATTCTCAAAGCACTGTTTAAATTGAATTCAGATGAGATCACCTAGGTTTTTGTATACCTGGATGTTGAAAACCTCCCAGGAAGATGATTCCACAGCCTTTCTGGATATCCTGTTTCAGCGTTTAATTATCCTTTAGTTATCTCATCTGTTTGTTGTTTTGTTGGTTTTTTTTTTGGTTTTTTGTTTTTTTTTAATTTCTCCTTATATCCAGTTGGAAATTCCCATTTCAATCCATGGTGTATCAATACTTGTGTCTTATTTGCCTGCTGTACAGCTTCTGTAAAAAGTCTGGCTATGCATTCGTGTGACAACCTCCTCCAAGGTACTGGAATTTAGCTCTTAAGTCTTCCTCAAAAATTTTTCTTGTCTCCAGAAGAATAATGCCAGTTCCCTCAGTCTCTCTTCACACAGACTGTGTGCTCCATCCTCTTACCATCTTAGTGGTCCTCTGCTAAATTCATTCATTTTTATCAGCATCTTTCTGAAACTGAGAAGCACAGAGCTGGTCACACTATTCCAGATGTCAGCTAATGAGGGGACTAATAGCTTCTCTTAATCTGGCCATGGCAGTCAGTCCCCAGACAACACTCAGGCAGAGAGCAGTTAGTCTCTTCCTCATGTAGTACTTTACACCTTTTGAATTACATAAGGATTCTGCTGGACCACTTCTGCACCATGTTTAGGAGCCTTTGAAATACCCTTTGCCCTTAAGCATGTCCAACATGCTCATTCCCTGTCCAGTCTGACATCATCTGCAATCTTGGTGAGGGCATGTTCTGTCTCCTCCTCCAGGTCCCTGATAAATAGGATAAGTTACAGCGTAGATAGAGGAACTGCATTTGGAACAAATTTTCACGTGGAATATGAAAAATTAACCACTATTGTCTGAGCCAATTTTATTCCATTTAGTAGTCCATCTACCCCTTTTCCACCTGGTATTATCTTGATTATAACATCAAAAGTCAGATATAAGGATGCTGTGGGAGACTGTGACAAAAGTTCTCCTGTAATCAAGGTAGATGATATCTGCTGTTCTTACCCTTGGTAAATCCAAGCTGGCTACTCCCAGTCACTTTCTTCTTTTTCACAGGCCCAGAAATAGTTAGGAAAAGGCTTTGTGCCATGTGTTTCCCAGGAATTTAAGTGAAGCAGACTGGATTGTAACTCCTTGAATTGTCTTTCTTTCCCTTTTTCAAAATGGCTTCAAGATTTGCCACACATCTTCTAGTAGTGGTTATTACAGGCATGAATAAACAGCCAGGAGTTGCTAGTCATATAATAAGTAAAATGAAGTTGGTTTCACTTGTTAATATGCCTAATTTTATTTTAGGCAAACCAGTAGAGCTGGAATTAACAGACAAGCTCCAGGTTTGTTTATTTAAAAGCTCGCCTGATTATATGAGTTTACTTCTTCCTGTAAAAGTCTCTTAAAAAAAGCCCCAAAATTTTAGAAACTTACAAAAAACCATTCTGTGCATGAGACGTATTGCATTTTATAAATACAATGGTACGTTTCAGTGACTAAATAGGTGAAATAAAGGTATGCAACTGAATTTAAGTGCATTTTAAAATATCTCTTCTTCTTTCACTTTTTAAAAGTTTATTTCAATCTGAAGTGTTATTCCTACTATATTTCATACATACAGAAATTTGACATCACTTGAATACAAACTTTGTCTCATAAATGAGATGAATAACATGAAAATACAAAGCAGCTGGACTGCATTCCAAAACCAATTTAAACTTTTTACATTTTTCAGTGGCAAAGCTATTTCCATTATCATCCCTGAAACTGAGAAATTTTATCCTCAGATATATCTGCCATTAAAAGAACAACAATGACCTTTTTCTAGGAACATCAGCAAATAAAATATTCAGAGTGCTTTTGGTATACTCACGTGAAGAAGTGAAGCATACACATTTAACAAACAGTTCTGTATATCTCATACATTTGAGAGTAATGAGTAAGTCCTATTCAAGGATAAGTATCTGAATTCTATCCACCTCAATTTCATGTGATGTAATTGCAATTTAACTGACTCAGATCCTTTGCAAATTACTCAATCCCCAATGTATACAACTCTAACCAACTCTGTGGTTCAATGTTACTGCATCCCCCGGTACTCCCAAAAATGGCTATCCCCTCCCCTTGTTCTGGCACCTTCCCTATCAATCACCCAACCCCCTCCCAGAGTTCTGGACTGTTCTGTGGTCTGTCACCCGAGCCCTCCCTAATTACCCTAATATGGTCCCCATCAATCCCCCCGAGACCCTGCCCCCTCAGATACCTCCCCTCTTGGAAATCCCCTAAGCCTCCACGCCCCATTGGGGCATGTGACCCCTCTCCCTCCACCCACCAAAACCATTGGACCAGATGTGAGTCCTTCCGTCCAGCATCCCTCCCTCCCAATCTGGCTATTGTCCCTAGTTGGGTTGTTCCCCTTGTTCAACCCTCAATCTGGCTATGGTCCCTAGTTGGGTTGTTCCCCTTGTTCAACCCTCCCCCACTTTATAAGGTGTAGCAGCACTGCAGCTGTTGCTTGTTTGCCGTGGATTCCCTTCAATAAACTTGGATTACCTACCAGTGGCAAGTCTCCCTGCTGCTTTTTATCTTTCCCTTCGTTGAGGGCTGCTGGCTGCAGCAGTGCCTGGAACCGGTGCTCCCCTGGGTAGAGCAGAGGCTTCAAAGGAGGAGCTTTAAAGCTCCGTGCCTCCAGCTGCTCCCCACTCCTGCTGCACACCGCTTGGGCAGTGGACAGGAGCGGTCACTGCGACAAATGTTGACAAAACACTGATGTTTAATGGTTGCTAAGTAGTGCTTACTCTAAATCAAGGACTTTTCAGTGGCCTGTGCTCTGACAGCGAGCAGGTGCACAAAAAGCTGGGAGGGAGCATGGCCAGGACAGCTAACCTGAACTGGCCAAAAGAATATTCCATACTACAGAATGCCATGTCCAGTGTATAAACGGGGGGGACTTGGCCAGAAGGGATCAGTCATTGTTGGGAAAGGCTTGGAAATGTGTCAGTGGGTGGTGAGCAACCATATTGGCATCATTCATCTCTCTTGGTTTGTGATTCTCTCTCTGTCTTCCTTTTCATTATTATTATTATTAATATTAAATTCTCATTTTGTTTCAATTATTAAACTGTTCTTATCTCAACCCACAGGTCTTACCTTCTTGTGGTTTTTTTTTTATTCTCCTCCCCATACCACTGTGGGTGAGGCGGGGTGAGTGAACAGCTGTGTGGTACACAGTTGTCAGCTGGGGTTAAACCACAATGCCTTCAAGCCGGCACATTTCCTCTTAACATAGAATTAGCAAGCATGGAAGTTATTCACAGGTTCTCTTCACCATGATTAACTTTATCTAATTCAGTTCATATTCTGTTTATTATGTAAAGAGAAGTCAAACTGGCATTTTTCACATAGCAGAAGGCATAGCATAGCCTAAACAGTTTGCTCTGAGAACAGAAAGCATTTTTCTTTGACTTGAAAAAGGAGTCAAACTTTTGTCAATGATACCTGCTTCCTGCATACTGTCATTTCAATAAAACATGAAAACATTCTCACTTTGAAATATTGACACGAAGGCAGCAGGAAGCATTCTTACATGTCTGAAGATTGTAGTTTGCAGCCTGCATTTATGATAGGTACAGAATTTAAGATCTGTATTAAAATGTTTGCTGTCCATTTGAACATATTTAACAGCTTTTCTGATTGTATATACATAGAAAAAACATAAATAGCTTTCTGTCCTAACTCCCCTAAAAGTACATACTAGGTTTAAGTAATTATTCTTTCTGGAAGCTAATTTGACAGCAGTATCCGAGGAAAACTTTCATGATGCCACAATTTTTTTCATATGAAATCACTGTGATTGCACTTGATTGGAACTCTCAACTGGTTTTAGAGATATTTTGAAATGTATAATTTTTGCCCTCTTAGAGCTGTCAAGAAATGTGGTTTTTTCCATGTCTTAAAAAATTCTGTCAGGAAATATTTCTGCAGTAATAAAATTCCACCTTTTCCCCAGACCTTGTAAATGATGAGTACACAAGCATGACACCAGGTTTGAAGTCAGACACCATAGTATTTGATTCATCTCTTGTTCTGTTCCTTAGTTTGGAATGAAGCTGATGTTTTCTTCCTGTTCAGAACTCTGATATGGGCTGTCATATTCACTTGCAATTAATACATGTCTGTTACAGACCAATGACTTTAACAATTGCAAACCTTCAAATATCTCTTCAGCTTCTTCTAGCCAGATGTTGCCATGGTATCCAGTCTGTCAGGAAAAAATAACATAGTTTGGTCTTGACAACTTTGTTGATGAGTATTACTGCTTTATCTTATAGCTTTAATAAATATATTCTTATTGCTAAAAACTCAGTGAGAAATTTAATAATTCTAATAAGGTTAAAAGACAGCGCAAAACTTGCTTGTAAACCTGTAAATAATTTTATAGCTGTATACCCCTTGTTCACATTTTAACACAGTGAGCAGGCATTTTATTATACACTAATTTAAAGTATCTGATATTGCTTTTAATTTTTACTGACAATAAATAGATATTAATAGTCATTAAAACAGCATGGTATCACCTCAGGGCTTAAATTCTAAATGGACATTAATGAAAGTAAACTTCCTCCTCCATTGGGCTAATACTAGGACTTTTGCAAGTAAAATGCTACAAGAAAGAAAATGTCAAGCCAGAGATTTTTCTGTTTAGTCACCAGAACTTCTAAAAATATGTATGGTTTTTCTAATGTTTTTTGAATTACATTTGAGTTAATTACACCCATATTCTTATAGTAGCTCACATATAAGGGAAAGCATCTAACTTTTATAACATTGAACAGTTTCTCAAATACGCTTCCTACTAATATCTGAAACAAGAAGTGAAATTCTTTTCAGTGGCAGATGCCAATAATTAGACTGAGACAATTGAGATTAGGTAGCTGCTTTTCCTGAAAATCATTAGATAGGTTATCTGGCAATGAAAAGCATAAGTGAATAAAAAAAACTTTACTAGGGTATTGAAAATTAAGTAATGGAAATATAGTATTGAGTCTACTTCTCTAATGTATAACAGAAATGTTCTTAGCATTTACTAATCAGTATTATTTCAAAAATTATAGTAGAAAGATAACATTTACTGTACTGCCAAGAATAATTTTGCTATTAAAGCAAAAATTTTTGTCCCGAATGGAGAAAATCTTGTATTCAATTTTACCAATAGATGAAACAAAAGAGCACATCATTATATTCTAAAGTCTAAATCACTTATAGAAGAGCGGACATTGGCTGAAACTATAAGGTGACTTCCTTTTACTAACAAAAAAAAAAGAAAGAAACATAAGAGATCTAAATTTTAAATAAGATACTATTTTACCTTTCAAGACAGCTCTAATCTACATTATCATACTATCAGGCAATTTTGATGCATGTACTAGAGGATTTAAATACAGGATGTCTAGCTGTTGGATTACAAATATTCTGCATGAAAAATACAGACATGGTTGTTAACACAAGGAAAATTTTCATCTGAAAAAAAACCTTCCACCTCTAGATCCTTATGTGAGTAAGCAAAAACTTTGACAATTGAATATGAAAAGAAAAAACCAGTAATTTTAATGTATTCAGAAGAGTGGCATATTTGAAAGATTTTTCTGAGTAAATATGAGATTTTTTTTCAAATTAATGTCATAAATTAGCTCAGTTAAATGAGTCAGGCTTACTGAGTCACTTAAATCTGCAATATTATCTACTTACCTTTAAACATTAACTTATCACCTGCTATAAACTCTACAATTAAATTTGTGTCAATGTATTAATTTTCAAAACTATTTACTGATACTACTGAATTTTTACTTCTTTATTGGTCATCTGACAAAAAATTGACGATATTGTGATGTTTAGACACACTTATGTAAATTTTCACAATTTAATTTCATTTATCATTCAACATTTCTATTATTAGTGCAATTGTTACATCACTTGAGGTTTGTAATGGAAGCAGAAGCAAAAATTTTAGTCACCTCTCTAGAGGACAATATTTAAGAACAGACTGAATTTTCTGCATTGAATAAAATAGTGCTACAGATACATTTACAACTCAGCACTTCTAGGTTCACTGTTGAATCATCTTTTTGGAGAGCTGTACAGCTTTAAAGATCTATAGTTGGAGAGAAAATAAATGCCATATAATATGGAGAAATACTAAATGAAAACTGAACGTCCTTGAAAAGAACTCTTAGGTTTGAAATTCTGCATAACCTGAAAAATTGCAAATACTTACGAAGGGTCATTTTGAAAGAAAGATTAGATGCCTGATCTAAATTTTAAGTAGACATTAAAAGTCCAACTTCAATTTTGTAATTCTCCTTTCTCTACTTTTCTTACCCTTTAGAATGACCAAAGCTTTATTTTCACCTGAATTTTATTATAAATTTTGTGTCTTGCAGTGCTCACTATTCAGTCAGAACAATTGCTAATTCATTTCCTCCGCTGTTAAGATAGGGACTGATCAAGGTCAGGAAGAGTGGAAGAGAAGGAAGGTGGTGGGTAAGATTAAAAATGGAAATATTTGGAAATGAATGCCTGAAGTCAGCCTGAATTTCATTTCAGTGTAAATTTTTAAATGCTCATGAGTTTCTGCATGTTGCTATAAGATTTTTCTTAGAAGACTGATCAGTTATTTTGATAATTATCTGTGAGTTTCAAGAATCCATATTGACTTCTTGTGCTATCTTTAAGAAACAAGATAGAAGAGTTCAAATGTAATTTAAAAAATATGAATAGTGAATTATATTCAATTGTGAAAGTCATAAACTTGTTCCCATGTATATAACTGGAGGAAAAATAATTTTAGAAAGGAAATATTAATTCAAGCAAATATTTAATTTTTAATGAAGAAAGTCTCTCTCTTTATGACCTCATTTTGATTTTCCTCGTTTAAGTCTGTCAGATGAATGTTCAGAAAGGTTATATTGAAAACAAAGTCATAGAGTCATTGAATCTTAGAACTTTTTAAAATCATCTAGTTCTAACTCCTCTGCCATGGTCAGGGACACCTTCCACTACACCAGATTGCTCAATGTCCCATCCAACCTGGACTTGAACACTTCGAGGGATGGGACATCCACAGCTTCTCTGAACAACTCGTTCCTGTGCCTCACCACTCTCACAAGAAAGAATTTCTTCCTAACAGCTAATGTAAACCTACCCTTTTTCAGCTTAGGCCATCCCCCCTTGTCCTCCTTGTACACATTTTTGTAGAAAGTCCTTATCCAGCTTTCTTATACACCCCCTTTAGATACTGGAAAGTGCTGTAAGGTCTCCCTGAAGCATTCTCTTCTCCAGGCTGAGCAACAACAGCTCTTTCAACCTGTCTTCATTGAGAGGTGCTCCAGCCCTTTGATCAATTTAGTGGCCTTATCTGGACTTTCTCCATCAGTTATATGACTTTTTATACTGAACCAGAGGGAGTCCTGGTTCATTAATCAATTAAATGGACAGGACTGACTTAATTGAATGGTTGGGAAACTCAAAGAATCTCATAATTATAAAAGTAAAATAATATCTCCAAAAATTTGTCTGTACTGGCTATCACTTAGTGGAAGATGAATGTGACAATGTCCTTTACTACAATGATCTCAATTCACATCAAGGGGTTGGCTGATTTTGAGTTGTTTGCTGTGTTTCACTGTCAATACTTTGTGAGAATACATCAGTACTTGTGAATGAGACATGCAGCAAAGAAGACAAGATGGGAATGAAAGCCTCTCAAACTAAGAGAGACTTCTTGAAGTATGGATTAGCTGACCCAGGAGTAATGGGGGATTGATAATGGCAGGGAGGGTTCCATTGAGTAGAAAAGGTAGCTGGTTACAGAACTGTACTAATGGTAACTTGTTTTACTGTGGGCAGGTCTTTGAAAAAGAGAGGATTGAATGGACTTATCTAATGAACATTAGTTCGTATCCTTCAGAACCTAAAGAAATAATTACAATAGTATCATGGGGAGTACTGATATGACAAAGGGCATATCTTTTTAAGTTTTCACATACTTCATATCCTGGATTTGATAGTACAATATACTTCCTTTGTCTGGAGAAGAAGATGGGTGCTCTACCTGTCTTGCATTGTACATTTCTGGTTGCTGGAGTGACATGTAACCTTTGTGTCCTCCACAACATTTATGCTGAAGATGGGAGCAATAGAATATGGATTAAGCCATCAATGTTCAACTAGCGTATAACAAATATAAATTCTATTTCTGATTGACTATAGATTTAGAGTTCCACTTCAAGCACAAAATACTTTGTTTCCTTCTTGACATTTTTTTTTCTCAGCATTTTATTCAGTGCTATTTTAGATGGTGAAATCTTTGACACAAGAAGCTTTTTGCTTTGTGTTTTATTTTTTAATACAGAAGGCCATCAGAGGCCTGGAAGTGTCTTTATATAAACTATAAAGAATATTAGCCATTCTTCCATTAGGTTCCAGTCCAGCATGATATTCTATGCATGAAAAAGAGGGGACTACTCCGATCCATCCATATACAGCAGCAGAACAATGACAGTACACAATATTTTTCAGAAGAACATCCATATCCCTAGAATTTTCTTTCAATGAGAAAAAATTAAAGAAATGTAGAAATATGCAGCTGAAACCATACAACAGAAGGAAAATAAAATAGGAGAAAAAGCTTTACATTTTTGAATTATCATTTTAATGTGATAATCATCTGATTAATAATATAAATAACTAGAAGTGCAGAAGTATAGCAAAGGATATCCAATCTTTTTCCGTCAGATAAATTAGATGAAGAGACTGTGAAAATTAAGAGTTTTGCAAGATGTACATGAAGTGCTGTACCTAATCAGGCTGTAGAAGAATCATTTATCTCCCGCTTTTTTGTAACAAGATTAGAATTTTTAATGATTCTTTTTGGTGGAGATTCTAAATTGCAGCGCAAAAGAGAACTTTCTTCATTTTAGAAACATTCATAGTGCTATGAACTCTTTAGATTTATCCTTCAACTAAGGTGTGATTTCCACTGAACTAACAAATAACAGTTTTCATTAATTAAATGAGGAAATAGTTCAACTTCTTTTTAAAATGTACTAAACTGCAATAAGTTTTGAAAAGGACCTTATCCTTCATCCTCTGTTGTGAGTCAGAGAGAAGCACAATTTATTTTAAGGCTTAGGTTATGTCATTTGCAGGATTTCTTGGCTTAGAGGAATTTTTTAGTGAAGGTTTTGCTCTGCAAGTTTTAGTGCATCTTATATAAAGCTGTTCTTGAAACTTCACACAACAAGTGTAAAATCACTGAATTGTCTAATCTATTGATTCATGGTCTAATAAGATGAAGAGAGGCTGTAAATGGCCCAAGATTTTTTTTTTTTTCTCATAATGAGATATACAAAAAATTCGAAGTAGAAACACACAGCTGTTAATTTTTTTCTTCCATTTTAAGACTGGAATAAATGAATGCTTTATTCAATTTAAAAAGTATTCACTCTTGGCATTTTTCAGATCAATCAATACTCCTGATTCTTCCCATGCCTTTGATACCTCCTTGGGAGGAGTCTGAGTAGGGTATCCCTTTGTCTGAGTCCTCAGTTTGTGTTTTCTACCTTTGTTTTTGTTCCTATTCTTCCCTGGGTTTGTGGAGATGGACCTTAAATGAGTGTCTGTTATGAGCCTGAAAGTAGCCAGAGCTCCCTCATCTGTCATTGTCTCTCTGTGTTCTTTTGTGGCTGAGCTTTTGACGCATAACCTAACATAAAATATTTTACTTGATTGAATTTTGAGGAATAGAGGTACACCATTTTTTCATAGAATTTCAAAAGTATTTCATTAGATACAAAAATTAATAGGGTGACTGCACACATCTAATTTTCAGAAAGATAGATGGCAGCTTGACTTTGAGTCAAGAACAAAACAGAGTATTCCTGGAGAAATTTATACCACTGTTTAAATGCTATTGAATCTGAAAAGTTAACATGACTTTCATCTGCTGAGATAAATCAGCATTTCAAAGTATCTCTTCTAGAAATAATCATTACAGATACATAAAATACCAATGGAAAAATGAAAAGGAGAATGGCAGATCATGGGTGAAAAGATTACAAGCAAATTGAATAAAATAATTAGAAATAACTGAGAAGACAGAAAAACAGAAAGTAGATGTGACGGTGGAGGTGGAACAGGTGTCATGGCTATCCACACAAAGGAACAGGTCTCATGAAAATCTAGACAGCAGTATTGCTGCTGGCTGTTGAGTCCATATGAACTCACTTCCCAAAGACAGAAACCTCCTCTTTGCTTTTCTTAGGAGAGGGCTTCAATCATAACCCACTTGGTATTGTACTGTCAGAATCCTTTCAAAAAACAAGACCGAAGTAAGTCCAGAGCAAGTTTATTAAAAGTGAGCTGTTTTTATTGATTCCTTCACTTCACAATATTGTTAGGGTTGATATAGAGATAAAACTTGAAAAAAAGTTGATTTGCTACATTCAGGCAGAGACATGAGGTTACTTGTTTGTGTATACAAGGATGCCTAAATATTTTGGGGAATGCTCATTCTGCATTGCAAAGATTAATTAATGTCTTCGACAAAATACAATCCTAAAGAGATTCTAGTTGTACAGCACCTTACCAAGTCTTCATATTTCTACAGGTAACCAAGATCAGTCGCACGTTTGTTGAGCCAAATAACCTACATTTTATGTAGTCTACTACTGGGGTTCATCTCAGTCTAACCTCAAATTCAGATTCCCTTTCCCAACATAATAATCTCTAGTCATTATTTCTAACAATTACAAGAAATAGGAGATGCCAGAATGTTCTTTCAATGGGAAACTTTGGTTGGTTTTAACTATTTACAGTTTTGTCTTAAACCAGGAAATAGCACTTGAGAGATCCTTTTAAAGTTTGTGCTTCATTTTCAGGAAAAGAGGACTGTGAATAGGTACTGCCATAATTTCTTGTAATTTTTCCATCACTAATTTGTGGCTGCTTCTTTTGGGGGGAGAAAAACAAAAATCAGATGAACAGCAAATTTCCACTAAGAAACAAAATAAAAAGGGAGCAGTAGTGCAAGTGTGTCAGAACTTGAGAGATCCCTTTAAAGTTTGTGCTTCATTTTCAGGAAAAGAGGACTGTGAATAGGTACTGCCATAATTTCTTGTAATTTTTCCATCACTAATTTGTGGCTGCTTCTTTTGGGGGGAGAAAAACAAAAATCAGATGAACAGCAAATTTCCACTAAGAAACAAAATAAAAAGGGAGCAGTAGTGCAAGTGTGTGGGAGACAGAGGAGTAGAAACTCCTGCAATTAAAGGAGGCTTTGATTTACAACCCTGGAAGAGACTAGGTCTGGCTTAATTGACAGAGATTTGTGGACTTTAAGCAAAAGGATTACAAACTTGTGTTCCTATCATTATAAGTAAAATTGTACACTGGGTGTTTTGGTGAAGGGTTTTAAAATATAATAGTGTGGTTTTATATAGTTTAAGTTAAGAATCTAGATGGTATAAGAGAGACATCTGTGTGTACATGACAAGAGAAGTTATTGGTCAAGACATAGCTGCATTGCAGTGAGAAGTGCCGCAGGTGATAGGTCATTAATCTAAAACAAAGTGTCGTTTTAAGTATCTATTGGATTAGAGAGTTATAAATTACGATGTAACCCTAAATCTTGTGACTAGTCGCCATTACTCGGAGGTGTTGTAAAATCTCACGCCTCGACTGATGCGTTTGTTATTTTAAACAATAAATTCGTGTAAGTTGCATAGTCCCATCCCTTAAAGTTATTTTCCTCTGACACGTGAAGCGCGGGAAACGGACACAAGTGGTTAATCTATGAAAGCAGGCCAGGATTTCAGTTTATTAACAAGTTCAAATGTCACTTTCAGATTGGACCTGTGTACCAAAAGGGTTTTTGTGCCTAAAACATTAGTAATTATTACACTCACTCACATGAATAAAAAACATCTGATAAAAAAAAAATTCAAAAACACCAGTGGTATTAAAACAAGTTTTCATTTCAAAAATGATCGGATATTTTTTATCAACAACAGAAGTCTGTTCTAAATTTCACTGAAGACAATAAGAAACCGCCCGGTGATGTCAATGAGCTTTAAGATCATTATAATCTTCTTGTAAAGATTCTTAACAATAGTAGAAATTCATGTCAACTAAAAATTAACTCAGCTTTATAAAAATAAAAATACCTAATATGTCATCTGACAACAATAGATGAGTTGTATTGCATTCTGTGTTTCATTTGTTCTGTTCAGAGGCATTGCTATTTTTTGTATTTAGTTAAAATTTATCACCTTTTCAGATGATAACTGACAGGGTTTGTAGTGATAGGGAGAGAAGTAATGGTTTTAAACTAAAAGAGGATGCATTTAAACTAGATACAAGGAAGAAATTTTTCACCATGAGGATGGTGAAACACAGGAACAGGTTTCCCAGAGGGGTGTTGAATGCCTCATCCCTGGAAACATTCAAGGGCATGTTGGATGGGGCTCTGAATAATCAAAGCTGGTTGAAGATGTCCCTGCTCATTGTGAGGGGAGTTGGACTAGATGGCTTTTAAAGATCCCTTCCAATCCAGAGTATTCTATGATTCTATAACTTCCTGGTTCAATTTGTTGTATTTTCTCTTAAGGATGGTATCTCATCTTCAAAGAAATGAGCTACAGTTCTTAAGGATGCATCTAGTTCCCAGGCTGGATTCTCAGTCAAGCAGCTCTCTGGCAGCTACCAGGCTGGCAGGCATCTTCTTCTGTCAGTGTTTTAGCAGACATTTTCTGCCAGTGATTTTTGCATTATAACCAAGTCACCTTTATGCCTGCTCCCATCAGGAAGATCCTTCAATTATGTTAAGGATAGAATTATGTCTAAGGTGATAACCATTAAGAAAAGTAGTTATAAATGGATGACTAGGGAAGACTCTGGTCTTTGAGATCTTTTAGCCGATACTTCAGCACTCAGAAGGCTAAGAATTCCCCAGGATATCCACCTGTAATGTGAAGCACTGGCTTTTTTTTTTTTTTCTTTCATAAACCAAGTTCCTACCATCTTCACTTAATACTTTTTGTTCCTGTACTCTTAGAAAGAGTGAATATTTAATCCATATCTATTGTTTTCCTACCATGTTTGACTTTGTAGACCTCTGTCATAATCCTATTCTGTTGTCTTTTTCCCAGACTGAAAACAACTTTATGGTAAAAATATTACACATTTTTCTCTTAAATAGAAGATATTTTGTATGTCTGAATATCATAATTATGTTTATCTGAATTTCTTCCAATTGTCCTATACATTTTGTTAATATGCAGAGCCAGAAATAAAGGTTGTATTCAAGATATTAATAAACCAAGGATGTGCTACTCTACATCACAGTATTTTCCATTTTTTAAAGAATTTATTTCTTAATAATTTTGCAGTTTTTCACCGGTATTCTTATTAAGTTAACAGTTTCATACTACTAAGTTTTCAATTCTTAACAATAGAACTTAAAGTCCTTCATATTATTTTTTAAGTTAATATTTTTTTTGAAAGACTATTTTAGTCTAGACATAATTCTATCCCCCAGCTACTCAGTCTTTAGTCCTTCTGAAGTTGTTCAGAATCAGCTCTCATCCCTGTATGTCATCAACAATCTTTTCACTTAAATTTTCTTGTCATTTACTTGTTGAATGATACAGATTGCAGCCCAGTTTGCTGCAGAACTCAATGGGTAATCACCTTTCATAGCAAAAACTGACCGTTTATGAGATTCTGCTTTTCTAAATTGACTATTTGAGCAACGAATTGCCATTATTCTTATGCCTTGAATGCCTTCTTAAAAGCCTATGGTGAGGAACTTTACCAAAATCTGCTTGGAAACCAAGACTTGTTAACCATACTATCCTTACTCACACACTTGATATGCATACTAGAAAGCTCAAGAGTTGTGAGAAAACACTTCTCTTTATAAAATCCATGTTTTTTTCCCCAACTACAGTTTATATATACAGTCATCTAGCAATTTTTTTTCTTTATATCATAGTGGAAAATAAATTACCCTGAATCATAAATCACTGGTATATAGTTATCTCAGTTTTTCACAATAACAGACATTTTCACCAGATAGCTGACTCTGTGTTCTCAAAACAAATGCCCTCAAAACAATATTGTTAGGGTTGATATAGAGATAAAACTTGAAAAAAAGTTGATTTGCTACATTCAGACAGAGACATGAGGTTACTTGTTTGTGTATACAAGGATGCCTAAATATTTTGGGGAATGCTCATTCTTCATTGCAAAGATTAATGAATGTCTTCGACAGCTTTAAGTGCTATTATAATTACATCAGCTACCAGTTATTCAAGGAGAGGATGCTTACTTTCATGACAGCCTTTGTCTCAGCATATTCTACTCCTATCTTGGCTTTACATCAATGAACTTCTCAAAAAGGGATAGGGTGTGGCAAAACTGTACCTCTAATACAAATGAACATCTGAAGACCACATTGGTGTCATACATCATTTTGATTTTAAGTGTTTAGGTGCTATAATGCTGAAATTTAATATCCTATATGATAATAAACAAATAAAAAATCATCTTGCCTCATGAAGACTTACATTTACTTAGGCATATATATACACAGAATGCTACTAAAATAAAATAAAACCCCAGTAATTAATGTGCTTTTTCTCACAACATTCCAATATGTTAAAAACTTCTGTTATGAATTAAGAAGTAGAAAAATGACAGCTAAAGTACAATAAGTAGAAACTTAAGTCAGACTTATGTCAAATCCTTAAACCATGCAAATGTTAGGAAAGGTTTTTTAATCCCAGATGCCAGCTACCTTGGTCAGCTTTACTGTTGGATTTATATTTACCATGGGATATACTCTGTGTGTACACACTTATTTACCATTTTTGTTATTGTTTTTTTCACAGGTGTGATTGGAAAGCAGACATCAAAGTATGAGCTTGTGCTCATCCTTGTGATAGATGACTGGATATGTTCATGCCAATTTCAGTTACATTGTCTAGGAGTCCCTCTAGGTTTCTTCCTTTGTAGAAACGTCTCTGGACCGTGGTCAGTAGGAGTCTGTATGCAGCTTAAGCTCATCAGTCCTCATACAGAACACTGCACACCTCATGGATATTCTACAGATGTTATCACGGGTTTGTGAAGCTTAAGTCAGAGACCACAGTTAACTTTGCCATCTACTCTTTCAGCATCTTAAACACAGTATAGGCACTGCTTCAATTCCTTTACTTCAAATAATTTAGACAATGACAAAGGCAAAATCATAAGTCACATATGATTTTGCTATCATTATATCTCATTATATCAAGCAATCTTCTATCCTCCTCCCCAGCCTCAAATCTCACTTACCTAGTTTATACTCCTAAGACACTGGTAAATGCAATTCATAGTTGAACAGCATTGCCTAAAACAGAGAACCCTAGGAATCACAATTAAACGTTGGAGATGTCTGCATTTGACAATATTTTCTTTCATAATATAAAGCAATGAAGTTGTACTTGAATCATCTAATCTAAAATTTATCATCTATGACCACTCTCACAGATAGGAACCATCAAGCTTTGTCAAAATAATATTTAATCTTGCCTTTTTAGTGTTTAACAGTGGTATTTCTTTAACAAAAACAGTGCATCTTTAGAAAATGCAGTTCTAGACTAGGTAGTATTTTGCTATTTTGAGTGTTTCACAATTCACTTAATTAGTGCTCAGTTTTTACTCCATTCTGACTAAATTTGTCCCCTAGTGTTCTTGTGTTCAGTGACCTTACCTTCACCGTGCGTCGATGGGCTGCCTGTATTTTTCATGGTACACATAATATTTTGACAACCTGGTGATATTAATTGGTCTCTCAGGAGCTTTCTATAATAAATCTATCTCACTGGCAGTCAGAAGTACATGTGAACTCTCTGCCTTCCTTATCTTCATTGTTCAACAGGGCCT
>NW_008239110.1:4382550-4393765 GCF_000691975.1 Corvus brachyrhynchos
CAGCAGGGCCTTACAGAAGAGAAGGATTTGAGGTAACATGGCAAATGTGTTACCAATTTTAACTCCTTTACACTCTATTATTCTGAATGTAAGAAAGCAAAAGTCATGATCAGAGAGGACTGTATGATATCTGCAGGTCCTCTGTAACCTCTGAAAAAGAAACAAAGGTTTTATGACAACATGTACAGTTTTATCAAAGCACCAGAACCAAATGTCATCATATAGTATAGGTGCAGTACCAAAGCATGCTATGCAAATTGTGAAAGTCTATGCTTGAAGATGGAAATTATCACTTCTGAGATCATTAATTTCTCTGAAAACATTCAGAGAAAATATTTGTTAAAGGCAGGGAAAAATATTGGGATCTTGGCATAGGCTAACACATGCACAGGGATTTGAATCTCACATAAACTGTAGTCAGTATTCATTTGGTGGTAAAGGGAATCTATTACAAGAGTCTTTCCAGTGTCATTTTGATCTGGATCAGCAGAGACTTTTTGTGTCATTGTTTTGCTTGAATCACTATTTTTCTTTAGGTTTTGTAATCCAGCTATCCACCACACAAAACTGCATGTGAAATATCTCTTAAATATTTTAACTGTATGCAAAAGACTCATGTGTCCTTTGCTGCAGGAGCAGCTTTAATTGACCTTTTATAAATGACTTATATATGCATAAAATGATCACTTCTGAAGCAAAGATGCTGTGGGACACTGCCCAAGATGTTGACCAACCCATTAAGAAATAGCAGCTGGTTTAGATATAGCAAGAGGAAATTTCTAGATGTAGTCCAGATTCCCACCTTTCATAAGCAGTCAGATACTTAATTGTGAAGGTCCAGTTAGTCACCCATTTTCATTCTGGTCCATTGTCTCAAGCCAGTCCATTAGCTCATCTATGCAAAATATGGCTGAAAATTCCTGTGGAATGCAAAAAATTAATTAAAAACTTAATACACATTTCATAAGAGTAAACTTTCACAATTTTAAAAATACCAAAAAGTACTTGTATGTTATTAATTCATATTTAACCTCTTGTATAATATGTATAATATGTTTTTATGCAGATAAAATATTCATTGGTAGATTTGGGTTTATATTTATTTTCAAAGTTTGGAGTGAGGTATGGGGTATTTTTATGGATAGTATGAAGAACTTATTGCGAATATTGTTATTGCTGGGCTGAAAGGGTTGTGCTTGTTGAAGCTATGATATATCTTACTTCTCTTTCTAGATTATATAAATTTGATGAAACACTGATGGAATTCTGGCTTTATTTTGACAGAGATACATTTCAAAGCATTAATTTTGCAAGTGAAAATATTACAAGCGTAGAGTCTGACTTTCACTTTTGGCGAATAGCATTACTTCAGGCTTATGCTTCATTTTTGGCCAGAGTAGATTGTACTTTTTGAAGGACCACACAATTTTGTGCAAGGACACCACTTACACAGTGAAATCAATAACAATCTATTATAAAATGTGCAAAAGTAGAAAATAAATACTTGTCCTTTTCCCTTCAGGATCATAAGAAGTCATCTTTTTGATTAGGAAGAGCCAGAATAGGTTGTACTGGCTGTGAACTACTTGTCAATGTTAACCAAGTTCACAGAATATTATTTTGTGCTTACTTATATGGAAGGCTATTATTCATTACTAATTTAGTGTCATTACATATTATTAGTGTCTTTATATTATTATGTATAATAGGTGAATTTGTAATGCAGGACTTATTAAAAAGAGCCACTGAAAGAGAAAAGACTGTAACAGGGACTATGGAATTGTTATCCGTCTTATCAAAGCTTACTTTAAACATTTATGCCTTTGTATCAATGATCAAACATGTAATAGTTATGAATTAATAATGCTCCATGTTTTATAAATTTGGGGCACAATGTGAGGGCTATGTATCTGCAGTAAGCCTTTTCAAACCATCCTGAGCATTTTCAAACTCTTCAGAAAGTCCCAATTATGCTGCAATTTATGCTTCAGTTTTCTCTTAAATTCAAAGAAAGAATCATAGGTAACTAATTGTGAATGTTAAAATGCAATGCAATAAGTCCCAGTGAGGGGAATAAGTTCTTGTGCACCTACAGTTCTACATGTGTTAATATATTTTCAAATTCAGAGTATATATCTGTTCTTCAAGAGATACTTCGAACTTGCAAGTTATAAACCTAAACAATTAAAAGTAAATTTTAAAAAATGTTATTCCATATTCAGATAATTTTCAAACTAATACCAACTGGAACACTTTATTCTAATAGGAGTTCCTGAGACCTTGCGCCAGAGGACTTCACATGATGCAAAAGGATGCAACAGAGTCAGTGTCTGATGCAAGAGACAGTGTCAAATTTGTGCCCCACCCAGAGGAGGTACCTGGGCATTCCCACCTGGCCCAAACATGTATTAATCCACTGAACTGTATGTTTTGCAGGACAGTCACCCCAAAGAAGACCAGAAGAAGAGGATCAACGGGACATTATAGGGATCCACAGAGTGGTGATATTTTCTCTCTGCCACTCTTTCTCTCTGCCCCCTCCCACTCCCCCCCTTCTTCTTCTATTTCTTTCTCTCTCTGTTTAGCTCACTGTTAAATAAAATCCATACTATTGACTTCAGCATATGGTCTCACTTGCACCTTAATTCAGGCAGAGGCATTTCTAAAAATTTTAATACAAGATCTTATCGGTTACCCAGAATGAAAGTTAACTTTTGTGAATAATCTTCTAATTTTTAACGGAACAGAATATGATAGAAAGTGGTGCTAATGTGTAAGTACTGATATCTAAGACCCATATCACTATGATATTTAAGACCCATGTCACTAGTGGGTAGTGTGATGCTGGAAATACTTTCCAGGATTATCCTTGTGTTTGTGAAAGGACGGGTACATGCTAGGAATACAATAAGAAAGTTAAAGTGATGAGCAACTATGTATCTCTCAATTTAAAATATTGGTTCTGGTTAGCTACATGAAGCTGTATTTTTATAATGGGTCCTCAGTATTTTCAGTGATTTACACAGTTGCAAGCATATAAAAGCAAGAAATGTTTTCTCCTGAAGTTTCATTTCCACATTTCTAAAGTGCATTGTCAAGAAAATCTGCTATATGAGAAACTTATGTCATATAAAATTCAATACTGTCTTTATCATTTACTTCAATGACAGTTGAATTATACCATATAGAAAGGTATTTTCAAAGGAATGGCATTCTTATACCCTTTTTTTTCCTTCTGTCACATTGTGTGATATTGCTATGCATGCTTAAATGTTTGATGTATTCCACCAGATGGCTGGAATATATTGCAGTCAGGAATACAGGGTTTTGTTTTGTACCTATCTGTTTTTTAAACATTAAACATCTGCACTACAGCAAGGATGAGGTAGAGAACATCTGAAAAAACTCTGTAAACTACATAGCTCAGATAGTCTGTTACTGTTGCATTAAACTCTGTTTTAATTTGGACATAGCTTGAATAATTTTTTAATGTAAAACAAGTGTGATCTTTCAAGAAGTTAAAGCCAAGGTAGTTGCTCGTTGGTAAGCTGTTATAACAGAAACAAAATTAGAAATTACCTGTTTCAAATTATCTTCTATACCCTTGTAACTCATAGATGCACTTAAAATATGTCTTTAAGAGGAAAAGTACAAAAGCCATCTTAAGAAAAACAGATACTGCATATGAATGGGGATATTATTCAACATAAAATCACAATGCCTTTCAGCACATGATTTTAATGTGCACGTGCAGCAATCTTTCTGACACTATAAAGCTTTAGAGGATCCATTACTGTCTTTGAGTTTACAGTCTGTGCGCTAACAGGTTTCATGATAGACAGAGCTATTACACGCTCTATTCTGCCAATGTTATTACTTCAGAGAAAGAAATTAAACAATATATGTGAAAGAGGAAAAAATGTATTAACATGCAACAAAGTTGTTTAAAATATTATATTTAATATAATATTTTATAATACAAGACAATGATTGTGTCATTTAAATGATGAATCAAATGAAAATAATAATTTAGATTCAATTCTTTATCCCTGAGATTAAAACCGTTGTTGCTGTAAATTCGCTTGCAGGATATCATTGCTGAAGCACACTCTTGGAAAGTAAAGAAGTGACTTCACAAAAAAGATCCTTTAGGAGAACATTTCTAAGTAAGGTTTTTCATACCTTTTCCATAAATGTTTCTTCTGAGCTCTTTCTGAGCTCTCCTGGTGACAGAATTATGCTGTCAGGAAACATACATTTGGATTTTAGAAATGTTTTAGTGTGTTTTACTTAAGCAGGCAGCAAAATAAGTAAAGACAAGCTTAGTTATCATTCATTTACTTTAAGGTCTTCATGTTCAACTAATGTTGGTATCTGCCCACCTCATACAGGTGAAGTACAGTACCTACAACCTCGTCTTTTTGTTAAGTAAGGCAGATCTGTGTTAAGCTGTTTCTAACAATCTGCCATGTTGAAGTTAAAGGACCAAATTCTGACTCCATGTAAAAAAAATCAGAGAATTTAATGTTGTAAAATAGGTGATTAACTTAACCTGAGATTCCATCAAGAATCCTGCCTGGCTTCTGCCTGCCACAGCAATGTTGGTTTCCTTTTGGTGTCCCATGCCATATCTTTTGGTACCATGCAGGGACTCTTCAAGCACCAGAGCCTAAAAAACAGCAGCAAACACCTATGCATAAACAGGAAAGGAAACATACCTAATGACAACTGCAAGACAATTTTTTCCTGTATGGGTCTAGAAGTTAAGTTTCTGTATAAAGCAACAATCTTCCAGTTTATCAAGGCCAAGTTTACAGTGCCAGGTAATTGACTCTGTGGACTAAATATATTTCAGCTTCTTCCCTATTCTCAGACTGTGGGGAGGATCAGTCCTTTCAATAGTCTCAATAGCTAGTTCAGTAGCTATCTAAAGAAAGCAGGATTCATTCCAAGACTGTAAATTAACTTGTGCAGTCTACCATGTTTGTCTGTCTTGTACAGAGCAATAATCTCCTATGATGAACTATTATGGCTCTCTGTAGCACAAAGTACACTTCAAGCGATCAATTTCAGCTCTTTCAGATCTGGATCAGTTTACCCGTTTCCGAACAGAGCTACACTTCCCATCCCTTTCGTGTATTTGAAAAGACACATATATTTACCAAAACAAAGTATTTTCCTATTTTTACCCTTTAATCACTCTCAAAAGCAAGAAGCTGGCAAAACATCAGGATTGGCATGATGTTATGAATTTTGCACAGATGTTCATAAAATTAATGCAATCTTTATAATTGCACTTATCATTTGGACATTCACAGAAAGGATATTGACTTTAATTATAAAACTCATCTGAATACTAATGAAGGTGGTTTTATTACCTTGTGAGTACAATCTATATTTTTTTAATATCAGCACATTTTACAGTATAATAAAATCCTATCATGCTATGCAGTGAATTTGGGGAAGCAATGAATATCAGTTTTAGGAAAAAAATAAGATTTTTATAGGAGCAGATTTAATTTCCTTGCATTTTGACAAAAAGACCTAATTCAGTCCACCTCCATAGTAATAGATTTTTTGGTTGGGTGCCAGATATATGACTGACAGGAACAAGCCAAGCATAACATTTAAGGACATTTCTTTAAAATATGTCAGAATACTTAAAATCTTGTTCCAATTAATTGAAAATAGCATGTGTTTAATTGTTTTTTTATTTTAAGAAAGGAGCCCAAATTCTGATTATTTGGAACACTAAGGTGCCCAGTTATTACAGGTTTGCTTCCTTCCTTCCTTCCTTCTTTCCTTCCTTCCTTCCTTCCTTCCTTCCTTCCTTCCTTCCTTCCTTCTCTCTCCTTTTCTTTATCTTTCCTTTTCTTCCTCTCTTCCTTTTTCCCTTCCCTCTTTCCTTCCTCACGTACCTCTTCCCTCCATCCTTCCTATCCCTCCTTTCTCTCTAAATGCCTGCTAGTTGTCTTTCAGATTAAGTGGCTGTTATTGCTTTGTTTCTGGTCCAGTATTGAAAGGTGACAAATTAAGTTAAGAATAATTATGACCTGTGCATTATACATTGATTTCCTGACAATTTCTAATCGCTCCCTGAAGAATAGCTTAAGCTCACAGTTGCAAAATTTATCCTGAGATCCTACCTATTCGGCCATGAAAGCAATTGTGAAGCTGTTGGATGGAGGATAAATAGTATTGTGCAACCAGGAGTCATTAAGACCTCCAGCAGTTAAGATATCCACATCCCCCAGTGACTGGTTGGAGCATATAACAGACACAGCTGGCTTTCATCCTGGTAGCCCAATGTGACAGGTAAGGCAGCAGAAAAAGCAGAGAAGTTACAAAGTCCAGTGGGGATGGTAATTACCACAATTATGCAAAATCTTTGTTTTTGGAAATGTGGACTTTGATCATATATTTTAGATCACATATAGTAATAGTTACAGATCATAAACCCTACATAGCATATAAGAAAAGTAATTTCTCTCTTTTACTCTCTGAGTTTTCTGTTGTATAATTCTCTCTCGTCTTTTGAGAACATTTAAAGAATTTTTCTTAGTGTTTTTAAGAATTTTCACATGTGGAATCTTCCCATGGTGCTTTGATTATATAAAAAGTGCTTTAGTTCCCATTGTAGTGAGTAGGAGTTATGTTTTAATACTTCAAGGAAGAATTTAACTGCTCCTTTTCCCTTTCTATGGCACATTTCTAATTCAAGCACACATTATAAAAGGAAATTTTCTTCCGTTTTCATCAGAACCTGAATGTTTTATTTTACCTTTGTATTAATGATGATGTCTCGTTGCTCGTTTGTTCACAGTAACAGTTTTGCACTTCATTGGCAAGGAATTCAGAAGCATTTAGTTTTGTGGGTTAAAAGAATGATTTCACACTTTTTAATTTATTTATTTTCTTCTTAATTTGAGTAAATATTTCATTAGTTGTCTTACTCTTATAACTGCAGAAGTAATCCATGCACAGTGATCAGCTTAAACTGCCAGTATAAACTGTTTCCTTTATGATCTATTTGAATAAACCTACCATCTGTGACAATATTTTGCCCTTACTAAAGAATACAGTGCATACTGTGTGCCTTGATTTTGTCAACATAATTAAAATAGGAAATAGCAGGAAAATAATGCTTTTCATTTTTCCTTTTCTTCAAAATCATATTACCATCAGGAAATATAAAACTTCTTTTGATTGAGTGATCCAGAATGCTCAAGAATGAATGTATGAACAATGCCAACCAGACTTTTATTTCCAAAGCCATGTCATTAAGTATGGTGACATAGGGTATTTCCTTGTGTCTATGTGAGTTTTGTATATCTAAGTTGAAACGAAATGATAGATTTCCAGTTGCACTTTTATAAGTTTCAAACCAACACCTTGTTTTCTGGGCTCAGCAGACCAAAACATCATGAATTACTGTTAGATGATCCTGAAATTCAGTTATGTTATTTATAAATACATGTAAAAAAACAATTATTAAAAAATAAAAGATGGCCTACAGTGTTTTTTTTCAGAATTCTGTCATATAGTTATCCTGCTAGCTATGCACACTAGTAAAGTCATGTGACATTATTAGGGGTGAAACCTGTTTTGAAGGAAAAGCTGTGACCACAGAGGAAATGAAAGCTTGTGAAGTAAATAAAAGGTTAGTAGTGTATTTTATTTTTCCATTGGATTGTTTGCTGAAATGTTTGAAATTGTAAGGCAAATCCAGACAAGGACCATTAGTTTCTTCACTGTAAAATTCAGTGTGGACTAGGACTAAATATTGCAGGTGACTGTGGCACACTTGTCTTAATATCATTCTGCATAGTTTCTTAGGACAGTAGGTTTTGGGGTTTTTTTTGTATTTGGCTCTTTTTCCCTGCCTATCATTCTTTTGAAGAGCAGAGCAGAGGATTTTGGTTTTGTTTTGTTTGGGTTTTTTTTCCTGACTGCAGAGAGATTTACAGCCTAGCATCCGTGAAAGTTATGTTTAACTACAAAACCATTAGTTTATTGATATAGAAAGTCTTTCACATATGCAAAAAAAAAAAAAAATAGTTAGAAATTTTGGAAAAACTCAACCTATTATAGGTACTGTTTCACAGGGAAAATGGCTAGCACTGTAGGAACCTACAGAGTATTGATGAAGAAATTGAGTTCTCTGCAAAGACTAGAACAAAGGATGGCCAAATACTGTCTTTTCATTTGTGATTTGATAGTCATAACAGTATCAGTCACCTTGTGTAAGTAAGGAGAAGCCTACCTTTTCAGGATACTATTATCTGATATCTTAGATGACTATATGAAGCTCTCGGATTTTTTTTTTTCCAAGTATTCAGTAAAATTTATAGATAATCAATTTAATGATAAGAAAAGTTTCTGAGATCATACTAATTAGGTCATTATTAGCAATGCATCACGAAAAGTAAGACATGATCACTAAAATGGTCTGGACATCAAAATGCTGTGATTGGCTCTTGCCAATTTTCTTCTTTCACTTTCAATGACTTAATTCCTAAGTGTTTCCATCCAATTTGTTTTAGTTTCTCACAATAAAACTCTGCAAAATGTCAGACTCATGTCTCTTTGTGTCTCCCATGAGCCATAGAATCACCAAATTATTCTGGAAGGATGGGAACATAGGAGATCACCTCATCAACTTCCTGCTTCACCTTTCTGAAAGAAAGTCAGTATTCCTATGTCCATGTATCTTACATCCATCAGTGGCCTCACAAATCTCTTAGTTCTTAGGAAACTTATTCTGAATGTCCTTTTTTTACTAATAATTCAGGGTAAGTTAGAACAGCTTTCCCATTTAGAAGTGCAGTTTCCAAATCTTACATTGCTTACAATTTGCTGACTTCTCCTGGGTAAATACAGCTTTTTCTACTACAACGTAGTGTATTCTAAATTCGTAATGTAGTGTATGTACCATAGGCACTCACTATATATTGAACGCAAATGGAAACAGATTCAGCAAAGTTTAACAGATCTTCTGAAATTTACTAGCATGGATCTCAGCGATACAAGGATATTCAGATATTTTTAAAATATTTATTTCCCTCGTTTCTTTTTCTTTTTCTTGTTTTCTTCTGTCCAGCTCTTTCTTTGCCATTAGAACTTCTTGTAAGTTACATGAAGTTAAAACATTGATGCCTTTGCGGATAAACAAAAAAAGACACTCTAATTAGTAATGTCATTTCTAAATCCATTTAAATGAATAGTGAGATCTCCATTGTTATTTATTAATGTTCCTGTGACAAAAAATGTATTTTGGTCAGTGTTTTTAAATAGCTTTGGAGTCTGTGTGTGCAAATTTACCCCGTCATCGTTCTGTTGTAGAGGAAAAAAAAAAGGTGATTGGACAATTTGCAGAGAAAGCAAGAAAAGACAATTATTTTATGTTCCAGTCAGTTACTTTCAAGTGACGGTCCTAATGGAAGCAGGGAATGTATTTGATGCAAGTTTGACTAACAGTGTTGAGCTGGCTCCAAAGTCACTGTTTTACTTACTTAAAGATAGAACTAAGTCAGCATTTTGTTGTGCTCAAGGTAAGGAGGATTCACATAGGTCAATCATTTGAGTGTAATAAACAGCAGATACAGTAATTCTGCTTGGCAGTTACACTGCAGGCATTGAGAGCTGCAACCACAAATCAGCAGTGCTTACTCAAATGTTCCATGACTCTTCCTATCACTTTTTCGAAAAGATGTCATCATTCAATGAAATGAACGTGCTGCCACTATTAAAAATATAGAACTAAGCTGTAGCTCTAAAAAGTTGAAAGCCACTTGAACCTATATCATTCTCTACTCTACTAAGCCAAACCACTTCCATCTTTTCAATATTTTGATGCAAAATCTTACTAGCTTTACTTACTGGTCACCTTATTTGTAGTGGACTATACCTTATTTTTAGTGGAAAAAGACATAAAAGCCACATTGATCTTAAATAATATGAATAGAAACAGAGAAAAATAGTACCATTTATTGGAAAAAAAAAAAAAAAGGAGTATTTCAGAGTTTGCAAAAGCTAAAACATGCCACATCTGATTCTTACTTAAATTTCTGTATTTTTTTCAGCTCTTTAGCCTGAGTTTTATGGAGGTTTAAGGATATATATGTTGTCAGTAAACTGTATAGGAAGTCTTGTAAGTGAGGATCAAGCACTATAAATGTTTGTATCAGTTTCTAAATTAAGGAAAGAAAACTCAAACTCTGTGAAAGAAAGGCTGATTTGTATGTGAAAGTTTGCTGTGTCACTTCAGGTAGACTGTCTGTAGATATATATAAAATACTTTGTCTTCCCAGACCCTGAGATTATCTCAGGTGGTTAGAGCATGGTGCTAACACCAAGATTGTGGATTCAATACACACATGGGACATTCAGTTAAGAATTAAATGGGATAATCCTTGTGGGTCCCTTCCAACTCAGAATATTCTGTGAATATGTGGTCTTTTCAATTTCAGTTTTAACTCTGAATCTAACACAGCAGTAATAGTCCTAATAATTGAGGGGTATTCAACAGAGAATATCCTGTATTCAACATCCCAGTCTACAAATTTGCTCCTGTAATAACAGAGGAGTTGGTGAAGAGAAAGCATCAGTGTTATATGAGATAGGAGAAACTTGGCTTGTCCAATAAAATCATCAGGCTGTGATGAGGTCTGTCGTCTCATGATGTGAACAGAGTTATTAGCCAGAAGCAGCGGGATGTTATAAAGAGTTGTAGCTCAAGCCGATGGGGGGAAAGGGGAATCCTTAAAACCCTCTTATTCAGAATAAAACTTGTCCTTCTTCAAAGATATTGTTATGGGAAAAAAGAGCTGGAGAAAGGCGTACTGAATTGAGAAAGGTATCCTACCACTATGCTCTCTGATAGACACCCTTTAGGTATTGGATATGAAAGTGTTCTATTATATGCCTTTCAGATCATTTACTCAACACTGCCACAGAGTCAAACATCTGAATACCTCCCAACAAATGCAGCCAGGAATTAGAGAATATAAACTGGTTATAATTAATATTTTTTCACTTCATAAAAGGTAATTTGCTGTGAATCTTACCAGCTCTACCTACACAGAAATATTAAACTTGACTTTTAGGCACAGCTTACTGTCGAGTAGAAGCTTTCTACCTTCCCTTCCCCCTTTCCCCTTCCCCTTTTCCCCTTCCCCTTTTCCCCTTCCCCTTTTCCCCTTTTCCCCTTCCCCTT
>NW_008239110.1:4394033-4482835 GCF_000691975.1 Corvus brachyrhynchos
CTTCCCTTCCCTTCCCTTCCCTTCCCTTCCCTTTCTCTCTTTCTTCTTGAATATGTGTGTACATATCTCATGCATTGCTTACATATCACAGGCACTGAAGAGGTCATATAATCTTGTCATACAGTTATCTAAAATCATATTTTTTTTTTTCAGAAGTATGTATGTTACAGGCTTTTATCAAGACTACATTTGAGTCTTAATCAAAAGAAAAACAAGTTGATTATAAAGTTTCACTTGTTATTCAGACTGGTTTCAAAGTTTAAGACTGAGTATTTTGGTTCCACTTCACAAAGACCTAGTATAGAAAAAAGAAAATTGTGAAAGTGATGTCCTCATTGAATTCAACATTTGTGTTGAATCCGCATTTATTTTATTTATTTATTGTAACCAAACCAAAGTACAGTAGAGACCTAAGAGTAAGAATGGTCTTCGTCTTATTTCTTCTTAGCAGATATTATATCCTGAATGTAGAAGGTCTGCACTAAGTTAGTTGGAAGTGATAGAGAACATAAATAATGACAGTAAGTAGATTTGGAAGGCAGTTGTTGAACTCAGATCTTCCTAGCAATAAGGCACCATTAGGGATGGTGTTGTTATTGCTGCCTATATTTTTTTTTTGGTTTTTAGTATGTGCCATTAGGATGAAGAACTGCATGACTCTAGGGTATTCATATACTCAAGTAGAGTCAGTTATGTCAAAGAAGGTGTGCATTTCATGACATATAAAAAGATTCACTTAGTGTGGAGAAAATTCATATTGCTTGATCTAAAATTCAACCAAAATTGTGGGGAATTTGACCTCAATAATATAAGGTTTCCTGAGTGTTGATAACCATTGTCTTCTGGAGGGCTTTGTTTGTTTGCTTTTCTTTCATTTTCTATTGTTCTTCCATTCATGATAATTACCAGACCAAGTAGGAATTTGCTATCAAAAAAGCACAACAAAGAAATCCTTTATGTTTCTTGTAAAATATAGGTTCTGCTATTCATCTTAAACAACATTTCATTCTTCTTACTAGGATTATACAAGACAAAAGTCTTTAGCTAAATACCTAGGAAAGCTTTAGCAAATTCAAAAACGTAGACCAAATACAAAACCAACATTGTAATTATTATAATAAAACCCAAATATGTTAGCATCTTGTATAACAACATAATTTTTTCAAACTAGATACCAGCACTTCATTGATTTGTATCATCCAAGTATAAGTATTTCAGCATTTAATTATGGAAGACTTTAGCTCAACGGAGATGCAATAGTGATGCTTGATATTGAACACGTTCCAACTATGCAAATGATTCAGGTTTAAATGATAAAATATGAGTAGTGTTTGGTTTTAAGCAGCCTAGTTTAATGCTGTTAAATCTGTTATCGTATTTCATTTCCGTAGCATCTTCAAGTCTAGTTCAGCCGAACAACTGATTTGATGTGATATGATGTGATGTGATGAATTACTTCTGGACAAACCCCAAAAAATGTGGTTTTCATGCCTTACTTAAGTGGCTTTTTTTAGTAGCTGTTACTTAGGCTACTCAGGGCACTCCAGTCTGGTCAGCCTTCAGTCTCTGGGAAGGTGATGGAGCAAATAATCTTAAAAACCATTTTGACCAGGAAATTTATTAAGGTCAAGGAGTTAATAGGCAATAGCCAACATGGATTTCTGAAGCAGAACTAAAACCTGACAAATTTGATGACATTCTCTAAAGAAATGGCTGGTTTTGGGGATGAAGGAAGAGCAGTGAATAATATTTCTTCTGTCTTTAGTAAGGTTTTCAGCACTATCTCCTGTAACATCTTCATAGAAAAAAAATGATTAAAAATGGACCACAAATTGGGCAACTAAGTAGACTGAAAACTGCCTTAATTGTAGTAATTGGTGGCATGAAGTCCAGCTGGTGGACAGACAGTAGTGGTGCTCTGAGAGGCTGATAAGGGGTCCAGTACTGCTTAAGACAGTCAGGAATGACCTGGGCAATGTGACAGATGAGCACCCTTAGTCTGCAGACAATATGAAACTTAGAGGACTGCTTCAGAGACCGTATGGTGGAGCTACCATTCAGAAAGACATCAACAAACTGCAGAAATAGACCAAAAAGGAGCATCAATTTTTCAGCACAGAATGCAAAGTATTCTTCCTAGGGATGAATAATCCCATATGCCAGTACATGCTGGGGACCCACTGAAAGAGATTTGCTTAACTGTTCTGGTGGACAGGAAGTTGAACATGAGCCAGCGACCTGCCTCTTGTGACAATGTAAACTAACATCACTTATGGCTATGCTGCGAAGGGCACAGTCAGCAGGTTGAGGGAGGTGATCCCTCCTGCTCAACCCTGGTGAGACACATCTGGAGTGCTGGGTCCTGTTTTGGCCTCCCCAGTACTAGACAGATGGATGAATACTGGAGAAAATTCAACAAAGAGTCGCAAAGATGATAAAGGGACTGGATCACCTGGCATACGAGGAAGTGTTGAGAGCTGCAATTTTTCAGCCTGGAGACAAGCAGGGTCAGGGACATCTGAACAACACATAAAAATGTCTGATGGTCCAAGGCAGAAGGAATAAACTCTTCTCAACGATGCCCAGTGAGAGGATGAGAGAAAGGGCACAAACCGAAACACAAGAAACTAGATTTAAATGTGAGAAAAGAGTTTCTACTGGAAGGGTGGTTAGAGACAGGAAGAAGTTACACAAAGACATTGTGAAGTCTCCACCACTGGAGATACCAAAAATTCAACAGGATGTGGGCCTGAGCAGTAAGACCCATGTGACCTTGCTTTGATCAGAGGGAGCTGGACTGGAAATATGTTTCTATTGTTCGGGGTTTTTCACTGAATGAAGTTTAGCTTATGCGAGGAGACTAAAACAAGAAGACCAAGATTAGTGAGATTAAACTGTCACTGGTTTCCAAGGAATGAAAAAACCTTCTGAATCCATAAAGATGAGAATCTGGCATAAAGGCTCTGTGAAATGATAAAGCAACCAGTATTGAAATAATATAGAGTGTTTAGATACCACAATATAACTGCAATTGTTATCCAAATGAACTGGGTTTAGTGACTTAATCTGCAACAGGTTTAAATATTTCAAAAAAGGAAAGTAGATCTAATGTGAATCAAGATTATATACCAGCAACTACAAGAGACCTGATAATCCTGGGAACCACAGCAGTCTGACCTGAAATGGCTCTGTAATCACCCTGGCCAATTACAGCTTAGGGGATATCTTTAAAGTGGCCCTACTTAGCATGTTTATTAGAGTCACAACCTCTGCTCACAGAGCTATGTGGACTGTTAGGCCACACACTGAAGTATATTTTCCCAAAAATATCTGTGTATAAACAAACAAGTAAAAACCAAAAGAGGATGTTTTTTGTCTGTCTGGTGAAGCATAGATATGAAAAGGTATGAGGGGGATAGTCTCTTAATGAATGCGTTTAATTCTTACTAAGAATTATTAGAACATTTTGCTAGTGTTTTCTATTGTCTTATTGCTAGTATTTACATCTAAATAGAATTTGAAGAGTTCATTTATTTATATTAGCAAAGAGGAAAACTGCACACAGGGATTTTCTTCAAAGCAGTTTGACTTAATCATCAGTAAAGCTATAATTATACTGGCTCACTTTAGCCCTACATAGTTAGCTTATTAACTTCTAAAACTACTTTGGCACCTTTCTTTAAAAAAAAAAAGAAGCAAAAAACAACTCTTGAGAAAAGGAAAATTATTTTTCCTTACCCAATGGATAACAAAAAAAACCATTCTACATCTTGAAAGTCTTCATGGTCATTCCAAAGGAAAAGCTTAGATATTGAAAGGGGAAAGTATTAAGTAATTTACTCTGCAAAACCTCAGCCTAAAAGTCTTGTACTGAAGGTCTATGGCACAATACCCATACCATTGTATGTCATAGGTAACAATCCATTTCAATTAGATAGATCTGAATTCCTGTTTACAGAACTCTGGGGTAAAATGGCTATTGATTGCATTAATGAAAATTGTGCTCTAAATTATTTGCAATTGAAATATTCTTGATGGAAATTTTGAGCATGTTCCTGAGTTTTCATGTAGCTCTTGTAAAAACAATTTTTGTCTGTGGGATCATAGTTCTTTGGGTGTTTAGGGGGTGTGTGTGTTTAAAATCATGGTATGTGCTAATCACTGGACTGATGTCAGTACGGTCACCTTTCTGAGATTCAAAATTATTCATCTGTGTTGCCAAATGTAGTGCTTTCTATAGTTGGAAATTTTCAAGTAATCTGTTTAAGGACGTGACATAATCACTGTCACTTGTGAGCACCAGCAGCACCAAGCAAGGTCTCTTTGAAAGGTTGGCACAAATTTCTATGAAAATACTGTTTTCTCCTTGGTGTCATATTAAAGGCTCTTAGTTAAAAAGTACAGACCTAATGTCAGCTGAACCATGGCTTTCTCCAAGTGAGTTTATCGAGTTAAAAAAATTACTCAAAATTTACTCAAAGTCTGTTAGAAAACCTAGAATGAACAACAAAACTTTTTACCCGTGAATAAAAAACTACTTTTGTAAGTGAGCCGTATACTAGATAGCTTTCTGACCATCTGTCTATGATGCTCTCAGATCTAAAGAAAGACTTTATAGGAACAGCAGTAATATCTTATTTCTGGCTCATGTTATAAGACAACTACATGTGAACTTTTCTAGTTGAACTAATTTAAATGCATCTTTAAAACAACAAAAGAGGAAGCTATTCAATACTTTGAAATTCCAGAAAGTAAATCTGCACCACTATTTCCAGAATAATGCTGATAGCAGTTTAAGTTTTATAGGATTTTAATTTTATAGTCATACTTTTTTTAAAAGAAAACATGGTAGAGTGTAGTAAAACCAGCTTTACTTTACACATTATATAAATCAATGAAGCTCAAATCTGAGCTACAGGAAGATCTAGAAAAACATTCCAGTCTTCGTGGTCTTTTTAATTCCTGTTTCTTTCCATTGCGACTTCCTCTTGTGATTCTTATGTTCTCTTAATTTTACTAGAAATCAAAATAACGTGTACATACCAGATCACATATCTTCAATCTTTTCCCTTGTGCTTCTAGATCTAGCACTTTACACAGGAAGACAGACTGAGAGGCGTTAGCAAGACACTTTATCACGAGTATTTCAGTTAATCTGTGAAGCATTTGTTTATCTATATTTAATAATGAACCTATTTCTCTGTGCACTTCAATCTCCACAGATTCTGAATGAGTCTTTTCTAAAAGCAGATAACTACAAACTAGTATAATTCCATTAAAATCAGAAGAGCTGCTCCTAATTTACATTTCTTGAGATCAAATCTAATTGCCATTGATGTTGACAGTAACACCTTGCATTTGTGTATTGTTCTTGCAGATCTCACACTGCTTGCAAACGAGACGATAATCTTCACAATCTCTCTTTTTCAGTGAAAGTAATTGAAACACAAGATGTGAAGTAATTTGTTCAGCATCTCTTAAGTCTTGTACATATATTCTTTAGACTCTATTGCCTAATTAGAACCTTTTCACAAGAACATTGGACCCTGATAAATCAAGCAACACATTTAATGTAGCAATTTTCACCAGGTATTTCAAAATTTGTTGATGTCCAAGCCAGGGATTTTTGAGATTTTTTGATAGTTTGGTGTTGGGATTTTCTTTTTGGGGCGATGTTTTTTGATGATGATGATGATATTATCATTATTAATAATAATTCAATATTTTAATTGGTTATTTTATTTTTAAAACCATATTGAGAATGCTTTCCTCTATTTAGTTCAATTAATTAAAGCCAAAATAAAAATGTTGATAATTTCTCTAAATTTAACTTTAAAAAATTCAGTTATGAATGCACCAACTAAAAGAAACAATGAATCTCAGCTGAGTTATTGGTGACATTTAATAGTTTTCTTCAGAGATTTAGATTGTGAAAATATTATTTATAGCATTTCCTTTTAAGGTGTCTAACTCTGCATTATGTTTTGTATAGGGTTGAAACATTCACTTATTCCCTTTCACTTCACAAGAATAAATGTCATTCCATATTTTGGAATAGCAAAGAAAATATTGTTTCACATTATGAATAATTAGTTTTTGCAACCAATTTGTACAGAGTACAGTTGAAGTATATAATTTATCTGGATTCTATGCAGGAAAGAATGTTTATGTATATAACAATAGTCAGAACTAGGCATCCTTTAAACAACAATTGAATGTGTTGGAAAGGACAAATATAAACATAAGCCAAATAAGATAAATTGAGACTACAAATAAATTTTTCTTAAATGAAAAATACATTATTAATTAATCATGCCCTTTTCTTCCCAGCCTGGTATGAAGACCATCTCACAGGTGCCTGGACAAAATAAAAACAGCCATTCATCCTACCAATGAACCTTCTCCAGACTAAGATGTAAAGGCAAGTTCTGATCATAGGAGCTGACACAATGGGGTTTCCTCAGAGATTATGTAAATTGTTCAGAACAATCTTGGATCTTCAGGTAAACCTCTTTGGGCTTTTCCCTAGTAAATTTTGCACTCATAGCTATGCCAGATCTAGGTAGGAATTTAGACAATCTGTCCCAAGAACCTAGCTTCAGAATTTTGTACCAATATTTTTCAAAGCTACCATTCCATTTGTGTCAATTCAATACAGTGCTAAATCTGCATGACACCAAATTTTTTCAACAAATAAGTTTATAATCTGCACCCCATCTCTTAAATCTTCCTAGATGTTGTGGTGTAACTCAGCAGTGTAGAGGCCAACAGACTACATTCTTACACTAGTTATCATCCCTGGTTCTTCTCTTACCAATGTTTCCAAGCATTTGTTGATCCAAATGCATGCGTGGAACATACCAAACCCAGAAAGAAGTCATTTTAAGGAGTGTTAGTCACACCATGGGTTCTGGTGTGATTAACTACAGTTGAGGAAATATCCAAATTATAATCTACTCACTTCCACACGGAATGTAAACATTGGTTTCACAGTAAATATACCTGAATATATGAATATATATATATGTATATATACACCCTTGAATAAAACTTTGAACACGGTCCCAAAGATAAAAATTCTGCACTGTTTTCTCTGTCTTATACTTGAGCTAGCTCCAAAACTTTCATAAGTCTAGTCTCTTCAGAAAGTCTAGAGAGGTGACTTGCAATTACAGTCCTTCCAACAACTCCAGTTTATGTTTTCAAGAAAGCTAATGGCAGTTAATTTCCTCTCCCAGACTTCACAGAGTGCTTTTATAACTTATTTAAATTAATTCAAATGCATTCTACAAGAAGCATCAGATTGTTAGAGTAAGAGTGATGGAACATGATGGAAAAACTGAAGAAAGGACCTGTTCTCTCCCCATTCTTCTCACTTCCTTGCTTTGATACTTGCTTGTCAGTATATCCAGCAGAATTCTCAGACTATCCAGGTTTGTCAAATAACTTACTTACATCTGAGTTCACAAAACCATGAGTCAGCTACAACTCTACCTTGCATCATCATCTTTTTGCTCTTTACATACAATTTTGAGAAGGCACCATTAGTGCCCGAAATCTGTTTGAACAAGCACCAAGAGAAATGTATCATGGAGCATAACAAGTATTCCCTAGAAAGAAGTTTCAGTAGGTAATCTGATCAACATTTTGCCTTGGGTAAGGATACTTAGGTTTTTACTAAAATTGCTTGTAGATATAGATAACAAATCCCTGAAACGAACTGTGTTTCCAGCTTGAAGTAAAAGGATTTGACTGCTCTGGTTCATTTTATCATGGCAATTACGGGTATTGTACTCAAATTGCTGCTATAAAGAAGGTGCTATACAAATAGAATTTGTTCTTCTCCCACTCAAGAAAGCTATAACACACTTCATTAGGCAAATTGAAACATAAATATAAAGATATCAGGGTTGATTGAAAATATCTGAACTCTGATCTTCTGGATTGTAGATGTAGGTATACAGTTTCCTTCTGACGTCTTACTGCTTCTTCATACATTTTCTCTCTACATTTTTCATCACGATACAACATCAGTGGTTAAGCAATATCATAATCTTGACTTGGGTATTAATTGACTAGACATGTTTCACAAATTTGGTCCTGTTCACTCAAATTTTGGTTCTTTATTTCCTGAGCAACCTCTCAAGAAATACACTCAATTCTTAAAGAACTGGGAAATGGAATATTTTTCATAGTTTCTCAAAAGGGCTTAAGGGTTGAGACATTCCTAAAAAACGACAGGGGTAATTATTTACCCTGGACCTTACAATTTTGATCTGATGGTGAACCAAAGCATCTGTGTGTCAGGGTCCTTAATGTCCCTGACCAGCCTCACCTGGGGGCTTTCCCATTCCTTTCATGGGCCCAGAGCTCCATTTAAGCTAAGCTAGGATGTTTCAGTCCTGGCTAGCTTTATGTAGTAGTTGTGCTTTTCTGCAGTCTTTTTTCCTGAATAGACCTGGACTCCATCTGGACAGAAGTTCTGTCTCCTTTTACTTCTGCTTGTACCTTCCTCCTTGGGCGAAATGGCCTTTGGGCCTGGTTTGTTCCTTTGCCTTTCCTAGTGCTGTTGAGGTACACCTTTGCTAACTCCTAGAGGTGCCCACAGTTGTCAGACTCCACGAGACTGCATCAGTTCATGAGAGCATGGTCTGCTCTGGGGTCCTCCTCAGCTCAGGACCTGTTCTCCTTGCAGGGCAGTTTGGCTACTCGCCAAACTCAGATACAAGTGATTTATTCATGTTTAGCAGTCAGAGTCCATACACCTGTCTGAATTACTCTGATTTCTAATTGAGTATGTCAATGTGAAATAAGACTATTTTTCACAGGAGTAACTCAATTGATCTGATTTCCATTCATGCTAATACTGGAAGGCCAAAGGCATGGCTTGCTCACTTGTAAAAAAAATTGCAGAATAATTCCTTTGAGAATAATTTACTAGCCAAGTAGCATTTCTAATTCAAGAATACTCAGAAGCCCAAGATATCTGGTACAGAATAACGTTATTATCCTAAAATTAACTTCTGAGATCATGCTGGAATCAAATGCTAAATGTATTATGCAGGAAAGTTAGTGTACTTGTGTTTTCTTTTCATGGTACCAAGGAAAACAGTAAGATACTTTTCTATCTGTTCTGTGTTAAAAAGCAGATTTTGCATCTGATGTGTACTGAAGAAATAACAAGACCTTGTGAGACCTATGAGATCTGTGAGCATTCATCCTTTTCTATTCTACTCTTGATTAGAGTTAAGAGTTTTCTCTGACAGTAACCAGACTTTCTGGATTAAGTCATCTAAAGAATAGAGTATAGACATTGGAACTACTTCACAGTGTGTTACAACTAGTGGCTGTTATTCTCTGTTCCAACTTTTCTTTGTGATTTGTGCAGGAAAGATGCCACAGGTTTCATGTTACAGGCCCTCTGATTGTTTTATTGTGGCTCTGGTCTTCTTGTCCTTCCTATTCAATTGTTGAGGAGCAGCCAGCAACCTGGAGTCCCTATTTCCCTATTTTCTTTGTCTGCGGAGGTTGGTTCCTTTTGTTATGTGAAAGGTGACAATCTCTTGCACATGATAGAGATGTGCTCTGTGGAATCCTAGTCCCCTGTAATTTAATAAGTCTCTTCTGATATTTAGTTGACTCTTCACTCTTCACTAAATTCCTTTTCACATTTCCTTTGGAAAGGACATTGTGTCAACCTCTTTGTGAGCTGCCTGAAAATCTTTTGTGGACTAAGTGTGGAAGAATTCACTGGCTCTCTATAAACCACTACTTTAACCCAAAATCTGTTTTTGCAAGATTACTAAATTGAAACATAATTTTACATAGATTTACACAGAACTAAAATATTTATGGCTTCAATAGTAACCTGAAATAATATATTAGCTTGAAAAAATTTTAGTCTTTCTTTGGTCTTATAATAGAGCTGATGAATAAACCCCTTGCTCCGAAAATATTAATTATTCTATTCATTCAGTGAAGATATCTGTCAGATATAATTTGGTGCATGAAAAGATGAAGGAAAATAAGTAGTACAAGGAAATGATGACATTTCTTCTGTTCTTCAGTTTAATGGAAATAATGTACCACTGTTATGTGCCTTAAACCAGGGTGGAAAGCAGAACATTACCTACCATATAGGTATTATTTTAAAGTATTTCATCTTTGTGCTGAGAAGAAAGCACTTGATATTGTTCCTTAAAGCAGAAATTTTATGCAGAGTACCTCAGAATCAAGGCCAAAAACTACGTATTTTTCTAGCCTAGATTCAGAGCAATTTCTGCTGTCTTTTAATTCTGTACTTCAAACCCCTCTATCTCTAACTTTGGAATCCAGGAGTGAGAAGCTGCTGGGTTTTTTGTATAATTAGCATGATACTAAACAGATTTATTCTGCTTATGTCATTCTTGAAACAGGCTTATCAATTAGTTTCATGGATATTCAGAAAACTGGGGAAAAGTTAGACATCCAGACTCCCTAGTATATTCCAGAATCTTTAGGAATATGTACAGATCAGTCTCCAAAACAATACTTCTTTTGCTGTTCCCTCCATAGTCACAACCACATTATTCCTAGCCTAATTCTGCTACAGCTTTGGGCTTTAACCTAGCATAAGGTGTTTAACCCCTCCAAACATTTGCTTCACAGTAAATTCCATATTTGCTTTGCAGTCCTGGTGTGAACAGTTGAATTTCAGTGCTTGTCTCCTTTTTATGCCAATCCTATGTCTTCCCTCTAGCCTCCTAATCTGATTTTTCATCCCAAAATATGCATTCCAAACTCTTTTTTTGATAGGCTTCCTCTGCACTTCTCAGACCAAACAGTAGTAGCAGCAGAACTGAGATAATTTCTTATTTCTTCTGTCATATTTTGTATCCAGAAGAACACTGGACAGAAAAATTGAAGACAATACTTGCTGTTAATATGAATAAAAATATTTCATACCTTTAACAGAGAAATATTTCTGTAGCAATCTGAATAGAATAAAAAGAATATGTGAAATGAAACCAAGTTAAAAAGCACCAAGAAAATGTAAAAAGTAAAAAATAAAGTCCTTGAAAAGAGGAGGTTCCTGTTCAATAAATAAATTCTTTTTGAAATGTCACAGGAAAGCAAATGATAGTGTAATGTTCTCAAATGACCTCTGTTTCATATTCAGAGCACAGTCCTGTTCAACTTACATATATTCAGACATTTTGGATAGAAATTTTAGAGTAATTTAAGCTAGTTTAATGTTTAGAATAAAAAGGTTAAAGAAGCCTGACTTTCAGTACTTTCTTCCTGCAGATTACTTTATTTTAATAATAATGGCACATTTCGTTTTATTTAAAGTGTTCTGTGACTTACTCAAGCACATAATTAAGTAAAAGGTACCTGAAAGCAGACATCTAGAGACCAGAAAGATATAAGCAGAGCAGTCTTTTTGAGACTTTTTTTTATTTTGAGAACAAGACATTTAACTCCTCTGTAGTAAGAGAATCTATTTTTGACCTTCCGTATGTTTTGAATGATGTAATTTCTAGTACTTTGGGTTTGTGTTTTGCTTTATCTTTGTACCTTACAGAAAATCTATGCTATGTACAGAATAAAATCTTTTTGTATCAGCATAAAATGTTTGGTGAGAGGAGCAAATGCTTTTACTTATTAAAAAAAAAAAAAAAGAGAGAGAGAAAACAATCAGAGCATCTAGACAGTGATGAGCACAATAAAAAAAAAAAAAACAACACAGATTTGTGAAAAAAGTTAGAGAAATGATGAATTTAATTAACAAAATGCTTCCAGTTTAATGGAAAAAAATCATAAAATCACCTCCATTGGAAGGGAATCACAATGATCATCAAGTCCAACTTTTGTGTGAATGGCCCATACAGGGACCAAACCCATGACCTTCGCATTTTTAGCACCATACTAACCAACTGGGCTAATCTCAGGGTCACATATAACATTGGAGAATGCAGGTATCAATCCCACTGTCTCTCATGATGCCTTTTCCTGGTCTTAAAATCAAGAATCAAGCATGGTTAGAAGAGGAAAAGGGATTTTACCTTGGTATTTATTTTAAGGATCCTTAGGTGCACACATCTTGGTCAAATGCACCGAAATGCACACCGCAATGCACACCCCAAAAGATCAGGTATAGTATTATAGGTTTTATTTATTAGCATATCTATCAAAGATTCCCCAATGAGAGGCTTGAATGAGCCCCCTTCCCCAAGGAGCCTTCCTCTGGATGGTTCTATCTTAGTTTACAGAATGTGTTCTGGAGAGGACCTTGGGGTCTGGGGCACACTGACCTTTAACTACAAAGCTTCTAAAATGTTTAGTCTCCTAGCTGAACAAACAAGTCCAAGAATGTAGGCAAAAAGCACTAAGAATACAGAAGTTGTAAAAAAGGTATAACAGGGGTATAAAAGAAAAGGCAAAAAATCTTCATGGCATCACTCACATGCTGAGTGAGTGCTCTACCACTTGAAGGGTTCACTTAGGAATAACTATGCACACTAAAACCAAGTAGCAAAGGCAAGAAAATGTAGAATTGTCAGAGGTAACAGAATCAGGGTAGTGTAGCAAAACTATGAGCTGCTGAAAAAAATAGCAAAGGAAGAAGAAGGATGGGCTAGTCATGTATACTAGAATTATTGACACTATTTCTGATGTGAGAAAAGGACTACAGCAGAACCCATTTGGATCAAAACTAGTTTAGGAAAATAAGAAAATATAAACTGTTACAGTTCTGGAGATTTCACCACAAAGTCAAAGGGATCATTTAGATATGGTCAGATTTGTATCTGTTAACAACAACAAAAGTGTTAGAGAGCTAAATACTGATGATATTGTGCTATAATGAAAGTCTTGGCATTCTTAGCTATCAATTAGAAACCATATGATAGCACTGACTGTATTCCAGATATTACTTAATGAGGTAGTCAAAACTGTCACAGAACTAAGCTAAAAGACTTTATAACTTATTTTAGAAAGTTCTGAATATTTTAGATGGGGCGGTTGTAAATTTTATGGAAGACCTAGTCACACTGAAAAACCTTGTACTGACTAGTCATTGGTTGATGGGGTTCAAATGGAAATTCTAAAGCTTGGAGCTGAAAACCCAAAATGCATTGGCTAAAGAAAAGAGTTAGTTGATCAACTCAATAGAAAATCCGGTGTGGATTCATATGTTGAGACTTTCTGGACTTCTTTTTCTATAAAATAAAAGACACTACACGTATCTGCACAACAAACTTAGAGTGCTGCATTTGCAGCTGAAAAAAAACCCCAAACACCACAAAAAGGATATTAAACATTAGCAGAAATTCTAAAAATTAGATTAAAAAAAAAGAAAAGAGATCTCTCAAATGACACTAGACACTTGTATATTGTAATGGCATCCTTCTCTACTGAGTTGTACTGCAGCCATACTTTCAATTTTCACTTTCCTTTTCAATTTGAGAGCCAGGGAGAATATAAACTGCAGGGAGAGCCAATTTCTTTACCAAATATGAAGATAAGGAAGAGTGGAAGTGGATAGGTAAGTTAAGTTAGTAATAAACATACAAATTTTAATGAAATATATGGCCTAAAATCTATTAAAATCAAGTCTAATTCTGTTCCAATTTTCAAAGTAAATTTCATTTAAGACACTTCCTCATGAACATAAATAGTCAGAAATTTTCCTTAAGAAAATTAAAGCCACTTTACTTTTGGTGGTTTTGGTTCTTCTTGGATTAGAATACAGACAGAAAATTTCCTACTATAGATAATTTTAAGAGATTAGTCTGCATATTGCCTTAGTGTTGGCCCTCTTAAAGGACACCTTAAAAGAATAATTTTGTAGTTTGAAATACTGGTTCTGTTTTGCTCAGTATTTTGAGCTTTCCTCTGTCCTTCTGCTATCATTAATATTCACACTTCTAAGAATGGAAGTAAGATAGAGCCATCCGAAATTTAAAACAGATGTGTGTTATCACAAGGTATCTTGTAGATAAGTTTATCTTCCCACTGCAGAACTTTAACTGCAGTGAAGCCACTGACTAAAACCACAAAAATCTCTTCCCTTTTTCCATAGTCTGTTGCATTTCAATGATGAATTCCTCGTGGCAACAGTCTTTTATTTTATATTAAATGTATACAAAATTACTCTTTCATCAGTGGGGAGTAACAGTGTGTGAAGGAAGTAAATATAATAATATGCTCAAGGGTTTAGTTAATAAAATGTTCACACTCCAGAGCACTTAAGCAAGAATTTACAAAGTTAAACATTTCAGTGATTTTATTTAATCCCCATGACACTAATGCAGAGGTCAAAGGCACTGTTATTTTCAGGGAAAAACCATGCTAGTAGAAAAGTGTGTTAGAAAAGTACTCAGTAAAAAAAGTGACAACAAGTAAAAACTAAATAGAAAGAAAAGAATACCTAAGAAGAAATGTTTGCTGACAGTCATTCTTACTGCCTAGGCAGTTTATGTGTACAAAACATAATGTGGGAGAATGGGCTGGGAATACTCCACAAGAGCTGTCCTACCAACATGGTTCCTGTGCCACACAACATCTATGGACACACAGCCTGTAGAAGAACCATAACAGAAACAGGGAAGCCCTATCCAGTGCAAATTGATTGAACTTGGCAGGTTGTTTTGCTGTACAATTTGGTATACACTGCCCATGCTTATAGATAAACAGATGCTATAAAACAATGCCGAATAATTGCCTGCAGGTAAAATGAATTTGCATGCTGATGTAGTAGAGGAACCGTGGAAGGAAAAGCAGCCAAAGCCACAACCCCTTCTTGACCCTGTTTGTGGGCAGTGAGCTGAGCGTTCAGTCACATCTATCTGAATTGCCTTAGATCACCTGTACTTCCAGATAAATTGCGCTATCAAATAAACTGATGTAATAGAGGAAGAAAATATGTAGAATCAGTAATACAGAACTGAGAAGAAATAGTAGAATGAAGAACTTAGGTAATTTTTTCCTCATACTACTGGTGGTAGTTGTAGTATAACCATCAGAAATAGTGAGCCAAATTATATTTTACAGATAATCTGTGGATAGTATGCCTGAAAACATTATACCAATGTATTGATCATAGAGTCACAGAATCAAAGAATGGTTCAGGTTGGAAGAGACCTTAAAGATCATTTACTTCCAACTCCCCTCTATGGGCAGCAACACCTTTCACTAGACCAGGTTGCTCAGATGTCCTTCCAGCCTGGCTCCTAATACCTCCAGGGATGGGGCAGCCACAACTTCTCTGGGCAGCCTGTTCCAGTGCCTCACCACCCTCACAGTGAAGAACCTCTCCCCAATATCTAATCTAAACCTACCATCTTTTAGTTCAAATCCATTCCCTCTTGTTCTCTCACTACATGCCCTTCTAAAAAAATCCCTCTCTTTCTTCCTTGTATGCTCCCTTCAGGCACTGGAAGGCTGTGATGTCAGCCTTTTCTTTTCCAGGCTGAACAAAACCAATTCTCTCAGTCTCTCCACCAAGAGATCGTCTTGGTGGCCATCTCTGGACTAGCTCCAACAGGTCCATGTCTTTCCTGTGCTGGGGCCCCAGAGCTGGATGTAGCACTGCAGGTGGGGTCTCACCAGAGCAGAGCAGAGGGACAGAATCCCCTCCCTCACCCTGCTGGCCATGCTGCTTTGGATGCAGCCCAGGACACATTTGGCTCTCTGGGCTCCAAGTGCACATTACCAGCTCATGTCCAGCCCTGCACTGACCGGCACCCCCAAGTGTTTCTCAGCAGGGCTGCTCTTGATCTGTCCATCCCTCAGCCTGTGTTGGTAACGGGGGTTGCCCTGACCCAGGTGCAACACTTTGCACATGGTCATATTAAACTTCATGAGATTTCCATTGGCCCATTTCTTGAGCTTGTCCAGGTCCCTCTGGATGGCATCCTGTCCCTCAGGTGTGTCAACAACACCACTCAGCTTGGTAAGAACCTCACCTGGATAGCAGTCAACTATATCAATGGTTGCACTGTAATACTATTTAGCAGTGTTAAAACACCAGAGACCACACTTACTGTCACTTTGGGAGATACAATATTCTAATGTGTTTGAATTCACTGTATTTTTAATACAAATTGAATTATCCTATACTATGAAAAGCTTTATAGTAAATGAAACCCTCTTTCTTCTAAAACACTGAGCATGAGAGACTGACAAACCCATGGGAGAAGGTTGCTAAAAACAGGTGTCTTCTTGTGCAAACAGACCAACACTCTGAAGAGTTGTGACGGGAGTAAAGCTGAGCTCCAGGTTATAAGACAAATGTAGAAAGGATTTTTTACCTTCTGAAGTTAACCCTGTTTTTTTTAAAATTTCCCATGAGTTTTTATTGCAGAGGGAACCATAAATCAAAAGACTGCTAATCAAAGTAAGATTTCAGAGGAAAAACTTCAACAATTTCAAAAGAATATAAAAGGAGCCTGTATAAATACACACATGTAAAGAGTTCTCAGGGTGCATTTCTCTTAAGGGCCATACTCTGAAGAATAGGTGGTGTCCATGCATATTTTCTCTTTTTTATATTTTTTTCTTCTTATCAGAGAGAAAAGTACTCAGTAAGAATGTTGATTTTTTTATCCTTAAAGAGATGTTCAAACAATGGGAATTTAGGTTTTAAATAATTTATCAACTTCTGAAGAAAGATTCTGAGTTACAATTTATCCAAGTAGAATTAAAGTAATATCAAATAATTTTCTTACAGAATAGAAATTTTGATTTCCCAGATGTATTGTTATTAAGAATTGCACACCACTTTTTCCCAATGATCACACCTCTAGGCAAGAGAAAGGAGGAACGCTGAGACTAATTTTTGATTATGAGTTTTAATTATAATTTTAATTTTATGACTGCCAAAAATGTACTTCGTATGTTTATATTGTATTATGTTATATTTATTATACTATACTATATTATACTGTATCATTATAAATATGAATTAATTCTCAGGTTACTTTTTCATGGAGACAGGGTTGCATTAGAATAGAAGATCAGTGTCTATTAAGTGATTGCTTGAATGGTAGATACAGATAGCTTTTTTCAAAACATGAATATTGTTATTAGTAATTGATAGCTGGGTATTTATAGACTATTTAGGCAAGAATACTGACATCAATTTGATATATGACAAAAAATAAAAGCACACTTATCTCACTGCTCCTTGTCATAAATTTTGAATAAAGAAAACCTAAACAATTAATGGCAAAGACATTAATTTTGGTTTTTTAAAATCCAATTTAAAAAGTAATGGTTTCATATGAAAACTCTGGATGATGTTGAAGTTGCCGAGAGCTTTAGTACTACCAAATTACTGTTTAGGATTTGACTTACATTTATACACACACTTTTACTTGCAGTCTAGAAAATTTTCGCATGTTCTTAAATGCAAATTAAGACTTCTAACCAGTACACAATTTCACACCTGAATACAACTTCTATCTCTAAAACTACTACTATTAATAAACTCTATGTAGCTAGAGCACATTATATACTAAGAGGTATGCAATTTGTTTTATATTTGCTCTTTAATCTGAAGGAAATTATCTCCCCCCAAAAATATGAGGAACAGCTTCAAATAAACATTGTGAAAAATAAGAGAAACAAGCTACAATGATGAAGTGAAAGGACAATAAAAAGCTCAGATAAAAGCATAATACCAGTGAAAGAAAGAGTTTTTTCTATTTCTTAAAAAAAGAAAAAGCCACTGCAACAGAAAATCCAAAATGAACAAAAAACCCCCAACAAACATGCAAAAAAAAAACCTCCAAACCAACCAACCAACCAACAAACCAAAAAAAACCAAAAAACCCAGCTTGATTTTTTTAGAGAGGGGTGAAAGAAAAGTTTGAGCAATGGTTTGAAATTGAAAAAAATATATGTAAAGAACTGAAAAGGAAAACTTAAGAGGAGAATTTTCAATATTTCTTATTTTTAAAACAGGACTGAGACGACAAGGAAAATATTTTTCAGAGGGTGTTGGTTTTGTTTTAGGCCCTGCTTCCTCAGCTCATATTTAATAGTCTTCCTCATTTAAATGTCATTTCTATGAAAAGGGTCTAACACTTTAGGATATACTACTTCACCTGTAAGGGGGGAAAAGGGTCTATTGTATGTGTCTAGAAGCAACTAGCGTTCTTCTTTCCCCTGTAATTAATACAGCTAGAGTCCTGAAGCTTATTCTATAATGTACTGACATGAGCTAACATATAAGCCTCCACAGTTCAGAGTAGCCAATTATACCTGCTGACTGTCTGCAGGTAGCCATGGTATCTGCAGGCTTTGCTGGTTGTTCTCACAGCAGTCTCAGAGCTCAAATAAGCTCAGACACTGGCTCAGCTAGTTCAAAATTCATGCTGCTCTGGGTTTTGCAAAGGTATCCCACTGCCACTCATTAGGGACTGAAGTGCAAGGCTGCAGAGCTCAGAGGGTTTTCTGCTATGCCAAGGAGCCTGCACAGGAATAGGAGGGTTATATTTGTTCTTAGGCTTATGCAGATGTTTCAGCAAAATTTAGAAAAATTCAGAGCTTCTATTAATGCATCTGTTCTTCATCTAAATTTGATTTTATTCTGTCTGGTTATTTTATGAACTATGCCTGCAAACAATGTGTGCTGAAGTTAAAAGACACTGCTTCTTTCTTTATGCTGTGAGTTTAATTTCATTTGAGAGAACAAAAGTAATAAAGTCAAAGCACTCCAATCTATTATTAATCACTAAATTTGCACAGGTAAACATAATCGGCCGAGTCTCCCATCATGTCCCTGTTCTTGTTTCATGTGCCTGTAATTTGAAAAAGACACTTCTGGGAGGAAGATGACTCTATCTTCATTCTCAGTGGAAGTGTGAAAATGGCTTTTTTTCTAAATCCAATGGAAAAGCATTTGGGTTTGAGATATTAAAAGGTTTTGAATTATTGAATATGAATAGACACAATTTGAGTAAAGAATTTCCCCTTCACTACATGAAGTTAGCATCCAAGGGAACAAATATATTGTACAAAAATAAAAAACTTATCTTATTTTTAGGTAAGTTACGATTAGACCTAAACACTGGCATTGCCCCATACAAAGAAGGATGACATATTTCCACTTAGCAGGTTCACTCTGTATTATTCTGAAATCCATTTCCACTGGATGGCCTTTGCAGAAGTGTAATTGAGAAACATTAGTGCTTCGTCCAGAGCTTCATCTTTTTGCCTAGAGGAGTTTCATTCAAGTGTTGGCTGTGATTGCTCAGTTGTGTCACTTCAGAAGAGAAGGATCTGTTTCTTTCTGAACTGCAGTTTCCTCTTACCTCTACTAACTGGAATTCCTTTTAAGATTAGAAGTGTGGCTCTCAGGGCTTCTTTTTCTTTTAGGTCTAAAAAGGTCCAGTGATTCTAATACCTGAACTGTATACAGACCTCATTACATAATGTCAAATATCTACCCTGAGAACTTCAAGAAAAAAAAATGAGCACAATTTTTTTTGCAGAGTTTCATTTGCCCTAAACACAGGTTCTGAAAAAAGCACTCTTGGAACACTATAGTTTGTCTAAAAAGTTAAAATTAATCAGGAGGTCATGTTTCATCCTTCAAAAATCTATCTAAACTTCATGATTTTCAGCTCTATTTCCAAAGGAACTACAATCAATTGATATTATAGAATATCCTTGAGTATAATTCTTTCTCCACCAATTCAGTTAATATTTACTATGCAGTATTAACTGACACATAGAATAATAACATGATTTTTCAGTGGGGTGGCTAAATATTGAGATAAAAAGTTCAAAGCATACTAGCTTTCCAATCATAAATATAATAATGCTCTACTTTTTTTCATTTTCTATGTTTTGCTTGTTTCTCTACGTCATATCTATAAAAGTTACATCAATCCTGACAATCCATTTCAGCTATTTTCACTAAAAGCGATAACCTCTCTAATCGAATAAGTAGCTTAGAGCTTCATTTTCTCTTTATAGAGTGAGAGCAGGGTTATGGATAACTGAGCTTAAAAATGAGAAGAAAACAAAATGCTTTCCTGTTTCGTAAAATTTTTTAAGACACAGCTTTCATGGTCTTGTTGATTTTCATGGCAGTAGTTGAGCTATGCAACATAATAATGCATTATTAGTTCACATGGTTACATGAACTTTCTAGGTGCCCACTGGGGTTGAATGCCTTGCAGAATGCCTTGCAACAAATCATGCCTATCACAATAATTCTACATAGAATTCCAGTAATATTTCTTCACTCAAAGTGCAAAAATTAAACCTACCTGTGATCATGTGTACACAATTTTCCCCAAATAAAATCTTGTTAAGTGAGTAAATACTGGTTATCACAATCTGTCACTCATTCTGTTTCCCACAATATTACACTTTCATTTCACAAGGTCTTTAGGTACAATGTAGTCTGTCCCTACCAGAACCCTAAAATCCTGGTAAAATATCATTGAATCTTTTTTCCCTATTGTGCTAAGCATGTGCCATTCCCAAGCCCAGAACTGCAGCATACTGGAAGAGGAATTACATTGCACCTACATGTTGAGATCTTCTTTGGCATTAGTTCTGTCACGGATCCCATAACAACTGGAAATTATGTGATTTTTCTGCAGGGAAAACACACACATTAGTGTAAAGTATAGGAGAACGCTTTATACATGAGGCAGAAAAAAATCTTGAAGAGTATAATATCTGAGGAATTAACACCTTTAAAATTACATGCTTTTTATTTGGAAAAAATTTCCTGGAAGGCAAATACATGAAAATAACAGATCTGCTAGAGGTGAATAAATGTCAGTGCATTCTGTCATTGTCCTCATTGTTGGAGGCAACAGCGGTGAAGCTGAGCCATCATCTGATGTGTAATATATTCCACATCTTTCCATAACCTTACTCTGAAATAAATACATACCTATATGCAGGTGCACTTAGATGCCAAAGTGTAAGACTTTGCAATACACTTGATTCTTCATCTCTAACACAGCATTGAGCTTCAAGAGCTTAGATCTAGTACTGAGAAATCCAGAAAAAAAGACAATAATATTTCCAAGAAATAACTTCCTGTGAATTAACTCCTTGAAATAAAAAGGACAGTGTTTGCCACTGTTAATACAAGATAAATGGAGACTTGACTTTTATCACTGCTTTTTGCCAAAGGCTTCTCTGAAAAGTAACAATCTTCCACTTCAAATGTTACACAAGATTAGAGACAATTATATCTTATATCTAATCATCTAGTAAACCAGTGAGGCTATATCCCTGAACAGTAACACAGATGTCTACATTTATATTCATTTGTTCACAGTGTAATCTCATAGTTTCGTGATCTAGAAGGCAGCACAAGACCTTTTAAAATCAATACTGACCTTTTGTTTTTTCAATGATGTGAAAGTATTTTCTATGAAACTTAGCCTGATTATATCAGTTCAATGAACTTGAAAATTTGTTGATTTCAAATGCCTTTAATTTTATGGCAGATAAGTTCTACAGTCTTTTTTGGGAGTCAGAGTGTATTCTTGATAAAAAATAAAATAAAGCCTGTAAAGCTATTAAATTAATAATAATTAATTATGATGAAAAAACACATAATATCCTAGATGTAATAAAAACATAGTCATGGAAAAACAATGATACAATGCTTTCCTATTCCTCAAAGGACTAAAGATAAAAGAAAACACAGAGAACTTAATTAGCTCAAACAACCCAAGGGTTTACCTAGATATATTGTGAAATAAACTTGGTTTCACTGCATTATTTGGACGATGATTAGAACAGGGCAGAAATGTCATCTGTAACTTATCAATAGCTATAGTTGTACACAGTGTTGTAAATCTACTTATGTATTGCAATGTGGTGGGCTGACCCTGGTTGGACACCAGGTGCCCACCAAAAACATTCTATCACTGCACTCCTCAGCTGGACAAGGGAGAAAAAATACAAAGTCTCATGGATTGAGGTAGGGTCTGGGAGAGATCACTCAGAAATTACGATCACAAGCAAAACAGACTTGACTTGGGGAGATCAGTTTAATTTATTACCAATCTAATCAGAATACGGTAACAAGAACTAAAAACAAATCTTAAAAATCACCTTCAACCCACCCCTCCCTTTTTCCTGGGCTTAAATTTACTCTCAAATTCTCTTCTTCCCCTGAGTGACCCAGGGAGATGGGGAATGGGGGCTGTGGTCAGTTCATCGCATGTTTTCTCTGCCTCTCCTTCCTTCTCAGGAGGAGGACTCTTCACACTTTTCCTCTGCTCCAACATGGGATCCCTCACATCAGAGACACTCCTTCATGAGCTCCAACATGGTTCCTTCACAAACTTCTCTGATGTGGGTCCATTCCATGGGATCCAGTCCTTCAGGAACAGGCTGCTCTGATGTGGGCCTCCTGTGGGTCACAAGTCCTGCCAGCAGACCTGCTCCAGCATGGGCTCATCTCTCCAAGGGTCCACAGGTCCTACATGGCCTTCCCCAAGGATCACAGCCTCCTTTGGGTATCCACCTGCTCTGGTGTGGGTCCTCCTCTGACTGCAGGTGAATCTCTGCTCCATTGTGGACCTTCACGGGACACAGGGCCATAGCTGCCTCAACATGGTCTGCACAAGAGGCTACAGAGGAATCACTGCTTCGACCTCTGGAGCACCTCCTGCCTCTCCTTTGCTGACCTTGGTGTCTGCAGAGCTCTTTCTCTCACATGTTCACACTCCTCTCTCCAGCTGTAATTTGTTCTTGAGCAATAACTTTTTCCCTCTTCTGAATCTGATTTTCCAGAAACACTGATGGGTTCAGCCTTGGCCAGTGGTGTGTCCGTCTTGGAGTCAACTGGCATTGGCTCTCTTAGACATTGGGGAAGTTTCTGGCAGCTTCTCACAGAAGCCACCCCTGTAGTCCCTCCCCCCACCAAAACTTTGCACTGCAAATTAAATACATGCAGTATGTTCTCCTTTCTGTATCACTGAAGGACTTCAGTGGTTGTTCATGGATAGGATGATATGGTCATGTCTTTGGGGGATCAAGCTGTAGATATATTTATACTTCTCTGAGCACAGAGAGCTGCTGTGAGTACTCTCTATGTGAGTTTTGTCCGCTTCTGTAACCAGCTAAAGGAGAACCCAGGCAAAGGGCCAACAGGTCTTGCTGGCTAAAGCTTAAGGCAGCCAGAAAAAATATTTTTTATGAAAACATTAATATGCCTAAAAATGTTTTATGTTTTATGAAAACATTAAACTGCTAAAAAGCAGTTCCTTCCATTGATATTATGGATCCCAGGAACACAGCAAATATTTAGGAAAAGGTTAGTCATGTACTACATGATTTTATTGATTTAGTGGGTAAATATTAAAACCTTTTAGACATTGCTATATTGTGACATCTAATTGCAGCCCTACACATATGTCTTCACAGTCCAGAAGACACCAGCTCACACAAGTGTTAGGTTCTTCAGAGTTTTTCCTTTATGAAGGTATTTGATCAAATGATTTAATCATTTTGCTCTGTATTTGCTCTTCACCCTCTGATTATACCTATTTTGTTATGAATTAATAAAAAAAACCCCAAAATATATTTAGACAAGAGCACTAATAATATGATGAGGATGAATAAATAGACACTGGTGGTATAGGCAACTTACAAAATCATGTCAAGCTAAAATGAACATTTCTAATGTCATCACTAAATCTTCTTAGAAGACATTGCTTTTATTGACCTACCATTTGTAGTCTTCAATAACCAAAAAAGATCCAGACATGTAATAAAACAGTAATCTTCTCTGTATTGAACCATTATTACGGGTACTGCAAGAATATAGCTGTGGTATCTAACTAATTTTCCTATCAAAATTTCAAGTTTGTATCAAGTCTTACTGTTTCAAAGTGACTTGTTTTTCAATGGGTAGTTATTTTTCACTCACAACATTAAAGTTAATAATGCATTTAATTGCCTCTAATAGGTGTTATTCATAAATTTACTTTTAAGTAGAACAAATTCCTTTCTTTGATTTAATTCTTGAACCACTGGGAGCTTTTATTAAATTGGCTCTTTACATATTAATTCATCCTGGCAGGTAATTTATACTATTATTTTTCTTATGATAATGATACCTCAGAAGACAAAAACATAGCATGTGAAGAATCTATCCATGCCTACCCTGCTCTTATAACCTCCATTAATATTTATAACACTATTAAGTAAGGCTCTCATGATGTAAATTACTTGGGTTTTATTCTTAAAATTTCAGGAGTGCATTGTCCATTTTGTAGTTTATAAAGACTGGTTTTGAACTTTAAATAAGGCTAATAGCTCTGTTAGTTTAGGGAAAACAACACACAGTATTATTTTAAAGAAGTTAATTTTAGCTTTTGAACAGAACACTTATGGTTCTTTTTCTGAAGCCAAAGAAACTACACCAAGAGTTTTTATTCTCTTTGTGCCCAATGTTTAGATCACCCAAATAAGGTAAGTCCAGTAAAGATTTTACACTAATTTCACTATGAAAAGAACAAATTATATAATAAATATGAGGTAGATAAGTTTTATGGCTTCCTAACTACTAACTACCTTTAAAAAAACCAGTCAATTTGAAGTAGTAAGACTTGTTATGTATTTGAAATTTTGGTAGGAAAGTAGTGAGATTTCATTGGCTTTTTCATACTTATCTCTTTAAGATGTTAGAGTCTATACCTTATTATGAGGTATAACACTGTCTTTTCAGTGTATCTTTTATGCTGAAGAGATACCACTGTAGACATTTTCCATACATTTCTTCAGGTAAGAAAGCAAGTACATTGCTATAACAATGTCAGAAAATATTTTGCATTTATACTTCCTAATTAATTTCTCCAACGTACACATCATGTGTGACTCATTAAAAAAAACACATTTTCCAGTAAGTACCAGATTCTTCATTTTCCCAGAAAATTAGATGTCTGTATCGTTAGGAATAAGCCACCTACATACTAGGTTGTTTTTGATGTTGTTTTTCACGTACTTTGCTCTGGCACTGTGGTTGCATGATGAGTTAAAGGGGAGAAAAAGGAATAATTTTTGTGGCACTGATGTGATTAATCAACAGATTGATGACTGACTATAATTTTGTGAAGTTGTCGTTGACTATTCTGGTCTAATGAAACAAGCTACTGACTTGAGGTAAGTACCTTGCATAATTACTGTGTTGATTTATTTAACATTTCTATTACTTGAAGTTTTGTCAGGTTTCTAAAACTCTTTTTTATTTTTTCTTTCTTCTTTTGTTTTTTTCTTTAGCCTCATTAATTCATTTCTGAACACTGCATTATAGTAAGGCACACACATTTTCTATTTCTCAAACAATTAACTATTTTTTGCCTTTTTCCTTTTTTTCTGCGTGGATAAATTTTCATCACAAAAAACCAAAAAGAATGTTCAACAGATAAGATTTTTCTCTCTCCCCTCATCTCTGTTCTGTGATGCAGAAGGCATGGAAAACTTACTTGCTTAAGAGTTTAATGAGAGTGTGTTTGATGCAAGACTATTTTTTTTAAAAAAAGTTATCATGTGATAGAAATAAAGCTCTTCTCCTTTAAAAAGAGAAGGTTTTGAAAAAAAACATCAGGATGTTTCACTTTTTTTTCTTTAATGCAGTAAGTAAGTCAATGGTCAAAGTCATCAAGGATTTCATATGTTTTGGAAATAGAAAAGAAAGAACTCCATTAGATGTTGGAAAGTATTTTTCTGTTCACTGAAAACTGAAGTAATGGTGATTCATTGTCAACCTGCTAACCTTACCCTGATTTAATGCTATCTGAAATAATGCTAAGATAATAAGAAGGGTCAAGTAGTTGTACAATGCTCTGAGTGCCACATTCTGTGGCTTGAATATTTTCTTTTTTGCCTGAGAACGAACCAATGCTGAGAGCAGTTTGTTTTATTTAAATCTCCTCATAATAGAGTAATAGCAAGAGTAAATGGCACTTAAGAAACTGATATTAAAAAATCTTCCAAAGGAAAAAAAGCTATTGCTTATATTGAAAGCAAAACTCTTTTCATTATGAAAAGGACAGGGACTAACATTAACTGGATTAAACACCCATTGTACACTAAATAAGGCCATTTCTAAGTAGTTTTCTTTATGTTGGTTTACAAAAGACAAATTAATATGCCATGAAGAAGTCGGAAAATTTTCTTTAATCAATCCTTAATGTTATCTGAAGGCTGCTGTGGTCAGAAACATGTGGCATCCTTACACGTTTTGTATCACCAAAGTATTTCTGACAGAGCTCTAAGATACTCACTATTCTTAAAATTCATGAAAAAGATAATAATTGTCAAGACCTTGTGGACAGCAACATTTTCTGTTTTGACAAATAGCTCTATGTTATTCAATACTGAATGATGTGTTCAAATGCTGCTGTCAGGTTTGCTAGCAATATGCATCATTCTCCTCTCTAATCAATATCTTCAATGGCTGATGACTAGCAGGGGACCAGAGGCGTGAGAACATTTAGCTGCTTGTCTTGCCATATATTGTCATTTAACTTCATCTTAGAAACTGCCTTCAGATGTCATTGAACAAAAGTAAGATGATACAGACCAGTACCTTGAAATTAATCTCTTTTTTCATGTTGGTATTACTTTTATTTTGATGTAAGTCAACTCATATTGTCAGTACAACTGAAGAACAGTCAATACCCATGTAAATAGTCCTTTAAGAATTCTCTTTTGTTTTCAGATATATATAGGTCTTCTCATTTCTACACTTTCTTAATAACTGTGTAGAATATTGCCCCATCTCTCTTATTTTAAGACTAGGTCATTTCTGAGATTTCTTGTGCTCCTAACATAATTTGAAAACATCTAGTTTTTTAATTTCCTAATTCTTCATTGTCCTTGATGTCCAAAGACCTCCTTGATAATTGTCTCCTTTCAGTAACTGAAGTTTATTTACCTTTTCCTGTTATTCTACCTCCTAACGTTCTTGTTTACACTATATAGTGACTCATCTAAGTCCATACAGATTATTCAGTCATGCCAGATGTCTTGGACCAGGTTAAAGATCTAAAATTTATCATAATTAACCCTTGGTTGAGAAATTTGTGCTAAGAATGGAGGTTATTTTATACAAATGCAGGTTTAGTTATTTATTTATCTAGATAAAAAAGATATACTATTCAGAGGTTATAAACACTTTCCACTGCATATTTTGATAGTGGAAAGGGCTTATGAAAATGAGGAGATAGAATTCTAAAGTGAGATCAAAAGCATATTTGATGGATTTGCAGCTTGTGATGCATTTGATGCATGAAAAATGAAGTTCATGTTTATTTCATTTTCTTCTTTTCCTTTTACCTTTCTATTACTTTTTTTTTTTACTTCATTTTCTTAATCTGCATCAATGCATCTGTCACCCTAAGCTGCAAAAATGTAATATTCAGGATTCTTTTATCTTTTTCTGTATATCTCTTAAACATTTCCATTTTTCTTTTGTAATTTAAGATAAATTAAACAGATCTCTCTTAAAAAATTAAGGATTTTGTAATTAAATATTACCTGAAAGAAAAATCATAAAACTGAGAAAACTAAACAGTAGGTGAGATTGCAATGTATTCAGAGGAAATGGAGGTTGAAAGAAGTCTGGGGAAAGAAATATGATTTAATATATCAGGATTATCAATTATTTTTTCATGTTTTATTTTTTAATTATAGACTTTAAAATTATTTTAAAATTGCATAGACTCAAAAAGTTTCCCTTGAAGTTTTTCTATAAAAATATACCTACCTGCTTGTCTGAGTAATACCATTCAAGTCACTGAAACAAATCAAAACAAAAACCCACCTAAAAACTTACACTGATATGTATATAAATGCTAAACTCTGCACAACAACCTCATCTGTCTCTATGAGTCCTTTTCATTATTGTGCTTTCAAAAGATGGACTACATTACCTATTACCCAATCCATTTCCCACCTCTTCATCTAAATGTTTCCATTTCCAATGCAACATATTGCCTCAACATACAGTTTAAATAACTACAGTATCCATCATGGTCCAAGTTCAAGGTTATTTGTGTAATGAAGCACTTATTTCTATTTTTATAACTCAAACGTAGTTTCTAAATTTATTAAAGCTGTGTATACTTTTTTCCTGATTTCCTCATTTGTGTGATTTTAAGAAAGTTCTATAAGATTTAAAAGTGCCTGGTATTTATTCAATATGGTATAATTTGTTCCTGAAAAATATTTACCTGCAAAGATCAAGAAATAAGTAGTATTTTTCTGCAAGATGATGCATTAGATAAAATTAAACTGCAAACGGAAGCTTTGTAGATATCTTCTTTTTTTAAATGGGTAAAACAAATGTTTTTTTCTTCTCAGTGCTACAAGTAAGGTTTCCATTTGTGCATTAACTTACAGTCAGCACTTCTTCCTATATGGCTTTGCCGAAGCTCTAATTTAATAAATGTACGGGGGTTGGCTGGGATCTTCCTCCATAGCAGCCCATACATTGCTGTGCTTTGTATTTGTGGCTAAATCAGTGTTGATAGCACGTTTTGGTTTGGATTTTGCTGAATTGTTCTTGTATAGCATCAAGCCCTATTTTTTTCTCACTTCCCAGCCCAAAAGTGAGTAGGCACGGGGTGAGACTTTTGGAGGGAACATAATCTGGACAGCTGGCCCTAACTGATCACACGGATATTCCTTGACATATGATATTGTGTTCTGCAATGAAAACTCAAAGGATGGGAGAGGAAGAGGGGGCAATGTTTGTGATTATGGTATTTGCCTTCCCAAGAAACTGAAAAAATGGTGTCTAGTGCTCTATTGGCTCTGCAAAATGTAGATATTCACCTACTAATAGGAAGAATTAGTAGGCATAAAATATTTTGTAGTACTTTTGCAATAGTTTGCTCCTGTAAAGGACAGATTTATCAGAGCTGCCATGAGTTTATCTTTATCTTTTACTTTGTTGCCGTGTCAATGAAATCACTCATTTTCTTAAGCCAGTTCACCTCTGGCCCCTCTAAAACTTCTCAGTAACACTCACCATAATTTTGGAGAAAAAGAATAAACTGTGGTGAGATGCCAGAACTAGATTTGAAGCCTGTGCTGCAGCAGGGAAGCAGAGAACAAAGAGAATTGAAGATTTAAAGCTGTAGGTGTTAAGTCTCTCTTCTCTACATGGCCTCCACACAGAGAAAGGAAAGGGCCTACCCTGCCTATTTGGTTATGGTCTGTTAATTAGCTGTGCTAATTAATTGTAAGCAACTTAGGACTTAGTATTTGGCATTAATAATCAAGGTTCTTAATTTCATATTTTTCATATACTGTATTTTCATGGGTTTAAATGCCAAGTGCTTTCCAGTTCTGCTGAGAAGGATCCATCTAGCAATGGGAGCTGGATGGCAAAATCTCTGTGGCTTTACACTGCATCATGCAGAAACATAAACATCAGTTTACAGAAGACATAAAGATGAAAGCCTGTGTTGGTCTGAACTGGAAATGCATCAGAGTTCACTGCAAGGATGGCTGTTGGTAGCAACTCACCATTTGGCCTGATTATCTTAAATAAACCCAGATTAGATCCCTCCTGCTCTCTCTGCTTCATTTATTCTGTGAAGGAAAACAAAATAATGTGTTAATTGGAAACATTAGAAGTAGAAGTCAGTTGGAGGAACTCAGTCCAATTATCGATCCTATTTTTAAGGCTCTGCAACTTGTGGCTAGATTTTCTTGTGCCACAAAAAGCTACCACACTAAACTGTAGATCACTCTAAAACCAGTCTTCAGACATATCCAAAATGACACTGTGCTTCTTAAATAAAACTTAAAAGAGTTGTTTACACATCTAATCTTTGGCATGAGACAAGCACATCTAGGCATTAAGGTGCTGATTAACACAAATAAGAGGCTCCAGGAGTGTGGGAGCTTTATCCATAATATAGAGCATTTTAAGTAATACCACAATGAAATTTGGCCACATATAAGTATTTTGCATTCCAGATTATAATTAACACCTTGCTGAAATCTCGGGGGTAAAAAAGCAAAAGAAAGCAAATAAATAAAAACCCAACCAAACAAAACAACTATAGGAAACAGAAAATAAGTAGTTTAAAGAAGAAGCAAGTAAGTCATAACAGTTAGTAAAATTGACACAACTCTAAAAAATACATCTTGTAATCTGCATAATTTAAAGGAAATATGCCTGTTTGGTAGCCTCCTGCACAGATGAGTTTCTGTTTACTTTATTTACTAATGGTGTATCCTTTTGGTGCCAATTTTTTAAGTCTATGTAAAAAGCTTTACAGAACCACTTCACAAAATATAGAAACAGATGCCTATTCATCTTTATTTGTTTAACTAAATCTAGTAAACATGATTGAAAAAAATTTATTTCATGAAGGTAGAATATCTGTCAGTCACCTTAGGAACCCCTAAAGGATGATCCTATTCTCATCTGAACAGAAAACCAGTCTTGTCCATTTCAACTTCTACAGAGAAATCAGCTTAAAACCTCTAATGAAGTGAAAGATCACTTTGGAGCTAACAAAAGTGGATGGCTATGAAGTAAGGCATCATTATGGTTTCTTTGGGTTTTTTTTGTTTTGCTTTGGTTTGGTCTTTTTGTTTTTTGTTTTAATTTTTTTAACTAAAAACACTTATTTTTTCGATTTTTTTTCAATTTTTCAAATTCTGAAAATTAGTGAATTAGGGCAGCATTTTGGACATTTATTGGTGAAAAAAAAATCTTTCAAAGACCCAAATGGACTAAGGCAGCAACTATGAAGTGAGAATGGGATGCATAAAAAAGACGTAATGCTATAGAACTGTTGAAATAAAGAAAAAAACCAAAACAGAAACATTAAAAAAAAAAAGAAAATAGGTATACTTGTATGAATATTTGTTATCTTTCTTTCCACCTGCATAAAATATTCAAAATTCCCACACACTACAGATTAGGACTCCATTTGAAGTTGTCACAATAGGATAAAAAAGTTTAATCTATGTATGATCATAATATGCAAGTACCTTCGACTTGGGAATGCTCTTATTTATTTCACTGGTGAATGTTTCATTGGATAATCATAATCCTCTAATGTAGTAGCTGTTAGACCACAAAAATGGTAAGGTAACAGGGTTTTTTCTGTTTTTTATTTGTTTTGTTTCATTTTTGCTTGTTTAGTTGTTTTTCCTAGTGTTGGTGGAAAATATTGTGGATTCAGCAATATAAATTATTCATATTATACGTATTTGTTAAAACACCAAGAGCATTTCAGCCCTAAGTCTCTAACTTTCTTGATCGTTAACTACTGTTGCTTTAGGAATAATAAATAATGAACACAATATCAATTTACATTTTTAAATGAGAAAGCTTCCTCAAGAAAACTAAATAAATTTTAAGTGAAGATTATTTTTTGTTGATGATGTGCTGGATTAATTTATTTCTTGACTGATACATACCTTACCACAAAAGTTTCCAGAGCTGTAGTGTGAGTCATAGAAACTGCTTGCTCAGAAAATATTTTTTTTTTCAAATGGAAAAACTTACGTATTATCCAGAGTTCAAAATCTAGCCCTACAAGATTAAGCTTTAAATTCTTACTTTTTGTGAACCTTCAAGATTTCTCAGATGGCTATGAATGAAGATAATTAACGATGCATAATTTCTTTTGTATTCTTAAAATATTATGATTGGATCTTAGTTTTTTTTCCTTAGTTAGAAAGATTTCCACATAACAAATGTGTGTTCTACAGCATACATGGCTTAGTGGGGTCATTGAAACATTATCAGTTAAACGTCTTTCCAAGGCCATCTGTAGGAGGTGGTTGTGAAAGACGAGTGGGGGATCAGAGTACTCTGCTCCAGATGCAGACGCATTGAGGTGAGTTTATCACATCTAGGTGTGTACAGTGTTTAAACTGTACAGGGTTTAGGGAGACAGACACCTATTTATGTTGATGTGACTGAATTTGTTCTAAATACTTACACTGCCTTTATAGGCAGTGAATCTAAACTATGCATTTAAAGGAATCTAGAGACTGATTCAGCTAATGCAATTACTTGCCCACACATGAGAACCTAGTCTGCCTAAGAAACCCAGGTCATATATAAAGGGATTACAAATATCAAAGGCAAGAGATATCTGAAACTTGCTCCAATAGGAGATTGAGGCTAATATGGCAACACAAATAGCACTAAATGCCTATTTTCATATATCTGAATTTCTCAGTCAAAGGATTCAGTGTCCTGAGCACTGGGTGCATCTAAGTTTGGCCTCTAGCTATCAATCCACAAAGCAAGGATCTCCGGTTTATATTTTGTCATACCAGCCAGTGGACAACTTAGGGTAGCTAAAGTGGCACCACAGTCCTGTGTATACAATATTGGTACTTTCCAATAGTTATATAATTTAAGGACAGCAAAATTGCTTTGTAGGCTCCATCAATGTCATCTACTAAATCATTATTGAGTATAATAGAAGCTTAGACACCCATGTTATTTTCAGATACTTATGTTATAGATAGCTAGTTGATTATCTGAATACACAGTTGAATCTTGCCAGATATCTGTTAGAAGGGATTACCATATAAATGCTTGCAGAGGCTATTGGCAGATCTGAGGGCTACAGGATATCCAGAGAACCACAGAATCAGAGTCACAGTATAGTTAGCGTTGGAAGGGACCTCTGCAGATCATTTAGTCCAACCCCCTGTACAAATCTTTTTAAAATGAAAAGGCTCACAGGGTTCATCAATCTAAGGGCTTTTCTCAAACACGAAGTATCTTAGAAACAGAATGATGCAAGAATAGATTTACACAGCATCTTGTCTTGTTTGAAAAGTCTGTTTATGTCCATGCTAGTAAATTAAATTCTGTTTTTACTGTTTAACAGTGCATATGCTTGTACACTGGTGAATGAGAACTGCTAGTATGATATTACCTATATAGTCACTGTGTCTCAGGTGATATATTCAATAAGCTTCCTGCTTGGATCATTAAAATAAGTTTTTCTATCCTAAATAGTGTGTTGGAAAGAGATTAAAATAGGAATTATGGGGATTTTGAATGGATAAATTAGTGCTAGCATGATTGCCACTTGGAGTGTGCTGTAATTAAGCACAGTGTTTTCTTCAGACACTTTATGAAAATTAAACTATGTATCTAGTAAAATATAGAATTGTCTTGCACATAGGAAAAAGGGAAAACAAGAATTTTAATTATTTCTATAATCCATTGGGAAAAAACTCCATATATTTATGAGAGGGTTTTGTGGCATTTTTTCTATTTCACTAGTGAATTTCAAAATTATGTAGACAGTATTTTTACTGAAAAACAGCTATGCAGGACAATTCTATTTAAATACTTTCAAAATGACTGATTTACTAGTTTGCGTCAAGAACTTAGCTATTTTTTTCTTGTAGGTATTTGTCCTTCCAAGTACCAGTGTCATCAACATAGTCTTCATCATGCTATTGCTCCTATTCTTGAAAGTCTGTCTCTTTCTGAGTTATAACTCAGTATGTGACTTAGTGTGACATAAGTCTTCTGCAACTGGAGCATTAGAAAGTTCCTCTTATATGTAGAACTGGTTAATCTCAGTCCTGAGTATGAGCAAATTCATCCATGGCAGAAATTACTTGGGATGAGTTGCATCTGACTGGCAGCAATTTAAGAAAAAGACGTAATATGTGAAGTTTAATTGTATGTTTCTCATTTAATACTGGGAAAGGTTTAAAGGATAACTTTTAATTGTATAATAGAAAATTAATTTTTTAACTCTTTAGATACTTTCAAGTAGCTTGAAGCACTTGAGGTATTGACATTACAGGTTATGCTACTACAAAAAAAACCCTCTCATTTTCAACCTTCAAACTTCCAATATTTGTATACAAGTGTAGTACTTAATAGGATTTTTTAAAAGTGAAAATTAGTTGAAGTATGTGTTATCCTGTAATGATTTTCATAGTTTACATAGTGTCAAGGGTTGCCTTGCAATCAATTAAATCTCTTTCCTGGAGCTTAATTGGCTAAATGCGATACGTCTCAATTAGAACAACATCTGAGGATGTATTGTTCACTCATTTTCTTAAAAGCGGGAAGAGACATTCTGTGGTTTTGAAATTCATGTACTTTAACAAATGTTTTTCAGTAAATCTTTGTGTCTAGAATTTCTTATGTCATTATATATTTCATTTTTTACTATTTAACAAGGAAAAGTTATAAATTTATTTTTAACAATCTAGTATTAACCTATGTTTCTAAAGGATATATTATGATTTCTAAAGGCAATTTACACTAAAAATTACAGTCATTACTGCACAGATGAAAATAAAATGCATTAAGGACACTTTAGTTTAACCCTATTAAGATACTCTTAATATCCATGACTCTCTTGTTAGTGCCTTTGACATTCAGACCCGCAGGAGAGAAGAAGTGGGAAAAATGCATTTATTGCTGTAAATCAATCTTTTTCTCTACCAGAAATACTTCATAAAAGATTACACCATGCTGTTAGATTGCAAAAGAACTGATCCATACAGTGAAGTGCCAGGAGCTCTCAAACACACACAGGCTTGGTGTGCAGCTTGAGTGCCAGCAAAATGTCAAATCTCAAGTCGGTATCAGGAAACTGTCTGAACAGAGCCCTAAAGAGAGGAATATTTTTGCTTTAAATGAGAAAAACTTAGTCTGCTGGCTCACCAACAAGTGTGAGTGAAGAGACATTCCCTTGAAATAACATGGAATGAATAGATTTCTCCCTGCCCTCTCCCCTCTTGTAAAGCTGAATCTTAAGAGGAGCGACACAGTTACAGCACAGCATGATAAAATGAACAAAACTGTTCTGATGAACCAATTAAAAATTTAAGGGTTTTTGAGAGAATGAAACTGAATGCAATTTAAGGTGTCAGAGAAAGCTTTATAGTGATTTCTAGAAATAAACTGTGCTGCATGACTTGACGAGAGTTTGAGTCAGAGCTCTGCAACTGGCTACTTTTGGGTCTTCTAAAATAAGAGGAATCAGAAAAAGTAATCCTATTGTCAAAAGAGGTTGTCAAATAGTGTCTTGGTGCACAGACAAATAAAAAGAATACAAGTCATATACATACAACTCATACACAAAGTTTTAGCCTGCATATTTAACTTTGGAAGGGGAGGTTAGAATTTCATTTTGTTGAGTTTATTGCATATATGACATGGATGCATATCTCTTTTCCAGTTTTTTTCCTCTAGAAATGAAATGTTGCAGATCTGGTAAAAACATTTACATAGATTTTTTTTCCACCTATCCAAGTGTTTTCTCAGTGTGTATCACTAAAATTAGGTATACAGCAAGGATATTAAATAGCTAAATTATAGGATGTCTTGAGTAGAAGGATTTTCTAATCTGGGTATGAATGGTTTATAAATTCTGAAAAAGTTGTACTGCTCTGATCAACTGAAGCCTCTGATCTGGAGTAGTTAAATACTGGCTATCATTTTAGTTTATGTGGTTCAGGTACCAAGTAAGTTCAGAAATCAGATTCTAAAGGGATAACTACGCAAGAAAAGAAGAGTTAAATTTTCCACAAATGTTTTCAGTATAAGCTGGAGTGAGACAACAGGACATGAAAACTGATTGTCTATTTACCTGCTATGAAACTTGTTTTTGTCACATAGTGATATTAATAATCAAGGATAATAGCTAAGTTTCAGCGTCAAAGGCTTTCATGAGCCTGGAATTGCCAAACTCTCCCAGTTTCTCTTGCTCATCACATTCAACTCCAGATAACTTTACTCTCAGAGACTTTTAACAGCACTTAAACCTCCCCTAAGAAGCCAGGAGTTCTCACTGTAGTTCAACGATAAAGCTTTTTTTTTTAATAAAAAAATAGAGAATGGGATCTCAGATGGAGATCTGGAATCACAGATTTCCCATCTACACATCCATTTTTTTACAGAAAGTAGAAGTCTCCTAAGTCCTGTAAATATCATTTGCAGTAAATTTGGCAGCCTCATTCAGAAGCTGACTGACACTAAGGAAGGTGTGAAAGTACAGAAGTCACATCTTTTTTTTCAAAATGAGTGTTAGTGTTAGAGTCACCGAAGTAGTCAAAGAAAGGATTAATATGTTTGGGTTACATTGCTTTTACTTCCAGGTTAGAGAAAGAATGAATTTATTTTGGTGATCGTATTGTAGTCCTCAGTGGAAGCCTCGCTAGTTCAAAACCCACCACACAAGTCAATACAAATCTGACAGCCTTGGCACAAGGAAAGTGTCCACAAGCAGGATGAAAGCAGCAGAGGTGCTGTAAGTCAGCAGTGGAGTGTCTTTTGCAGAGATGTATAGAGATATTAATGCACAGAGACTTTCAGCACTGTGCCTTGAACCAGCCTGTGCTATAAACCTCTCATTTTCTTGAACAATAAAATACCCCAAACTTACAAAGAAATATAAATGCAATAAAAAATATTGTCCCTGGTCTAAATTCTGTTTATTCCTTATGAATATACATGTGCTTTTTTGTAGTATACTTTCAAACCAGGGACCTGCCAAGAGTTAAGGGTAACTAGAATATATACAAGGTCCTTTTGGAATTAAAAAAAAAAAAAAAGAGACAGACTTAAATACGAACATAAACCGTTTCCTAAGGTTTCTGAAATACGGTGTACTGGTTCTGAAAATCTTTGTAGTCCCCTTGAACATGTCCATTATAAAGTAATCGGTAAATTTGCTTTACCACTCCCAAGGGCATGTTTTCTTAAGATTATCTGCTAATAAAAAATAGTATCAAAATAATATATAAAAGGGAAGAAAAATATCTATTTTATATGAACACAAACTCAGTAAGATTTCAGAACTGGATAGATTAATGACCTGTGTATTCACATCATGAATTTTTTTCTCTGAGGTTTCTCACAGAAAACATATTTGTTTTTAAAAAAGCTACATTTATTATTTTCCTGTTTAGCAATTTATATTTTTCTCTTACATGTTTTGGCCCTTTTTTCATTCATAGAATACAGCTATTATTCTGAGCACTGTATAAATTAAAATATTCATAAAATCACAAATAAACATTAATATTGTTTTAAAATAATTACATGGAAAATGTTAAGCTATTCATAATGCATTTTCTTAACACTCAGTCTTTTTAACTTTCTCCTTGTTTATTTGCTCCTTATACTATTTTATAATTCTGAATATATAAAACCAATTTGTTCATATTTGGGGTCCTTTATGGTTCTAATACATTCTGGGCATAAGTTTAAGAAAATCAATAAACCATTTTGCAACTGGAATAGGAAATATAAACATGGTACTGATTTTCTATATGCTCCTATAAGACACATTAGTATTCTTCTTCTGCATAAAGCTTATGAAATCTTAAAATTAATATAATTTCATTATTCATAGCCAAACTCTTGAAATGGGCTTGACAGATAAAGCTTAGTAAGACAAAAGAGGAGATTTGTTTGTGCAAAGATTATGTTAAACGTGCTGGAAGCAGTAGTGAAATCTCAGGAGGAGAAATAAAAAGCAAGCAGGCAATCTGTGTGCCTCTCATCTCCCTGCAATTCCTAGAGGTTACATATAAGAAGATTATGGAACAACACATAGACACAATTGAAATACTTCCTAATGAAAACAAATTTGCCATGTTTGATGGAGCTTATATATCATCATTTTTTGACAGCAACATAATGTGGAAAGACAATTTAATGAAATAAGAAGATTTCACTTTCTAAGCAAATTGTTCAGGATAGTTCTCTAATAAAGGAAGAAAAATTGAAACGACATTGGAATAACCCAATTCCAATACTCCTAAGAAGAAGAAAGACATTGATGGAATTGATGCTATTCTTTTGAGGATTATTTAATTTTCTCAGGGATATTGCAGAAAGCAAAGTATTTTGAATGGATTGGTCAATATGTGATATCTATGGGCACTGTCACGACACCCTTATTTAAACAAAACTGATTAGCACATACATCAGACATTTGAGGCAAAATGCTGGAGAAACCACACCCAATCCATCCCTATCCCAAAGCCGCCTTAACTGTCTTAAGTTGCAGAAAATTATTCACACTGTTGAACTTCCTTATGCGTAGCTTTGTAGCAGTACTACTCAAAAATACATTTCAGATCATCTCTTTTAAAATACTAATATATATTAGGTACTTGTTTCTGCACTCTGTAATCTTATGCTTGACTATTTGCATGCTCTCTATCCCTTAAAGCAAATATTTTTGTCTGAGCTTGTCATCCCTTCCTTCTATTTTACCAGTGATAACCTTAGGGTTAACTTTGAATTCCTTGTGTTATTCTGAATATATTAGTAATACCAGATAAGAGTAAGTCACTTGCTTAATTTATTATTCATTTGTGTGTGAAACATCCTTCACACCCTTTTAGGCTAAAATTCACACCACTTTCACTGACTTCCACTGAAGTTCCACAGAATTTCTACTGGTATACTGCAGTCTCTCCAGGTACATACATACTCCAACAGAATCACTCAAAGAAGATATACTTCTGTTAGTAATGTTGTACCAGAATTGTTCTTTTGCCTCTAGAGAAAGACTGAAATCTAATAATTAGGGAGAGCATGACCAGCACTCATATCTGGCACAAAAGTAAGTATGGTTCAACTATAAAGTTGTGGGATTCTAATTTCTTTAATACAATTAGAAATGTTTGGGGGGGCGACAGGGAATGAATACAGAATTTACTGGGGAAAATAAAAGCATTCTGAAGTTATTTTGAGGTTTATTTAACTTGGACTGAATTAATGAAAAATTTCTCCTGAATAATAATAAAATATGTAATATTTGTGCATAAATAAACTGGGTTGAATGTCTACTTTTTGTTCCACTGCCCTGTTTTGGAGGAAGTTAGAGTGCACTGTTGACTTGACACAAGTGATTTTTTTTTAATTAGATCTCCTCTTTTATGCATGAACTCAGAACTTTCAGCGGAATCTATGCCAATGACAAAAGACAGTTCAAAGCATTCTCTTTTCTACTTCATTGCAAAAGCAGGTAGAGGTGACTGCCAAACAGCCTACTTTTAAGGAGGAAACTGAGTGCTTGGTCAACTAGATGAGCAGCTGAAGGAGCATGAAGACTGTGACTAATGTGTGGTTCACAATCTAGTGCTCATGAGCGTGACAGAGAGTTATAAGAAATGTTGTACCCTGCTGCACAGCATGAGGTGGGACCTGATTGAAGCAAATGAGGTTCACTGCTCTCTGACACCACAGAAAGTAGAAGTGAAGTAGCAATGCCCTGCAAATGAAACAAGTTGTCAGCCCTACGTGCAGAAGTTCAGCCATTACCATTGCTATGAAGAGAAGGGACTCAGGAACTCTGACTCTTGGCCAAAGTCTACCTCCTGTCACAAGACAGTGTCTCTCAGAGCCACTTTACAATTGATGAAGACTACAAAAGCTGATTTGATGAGAGACTTGAACCTCAAGACTTGAGAGGTGGAGACCTAAACAACAAGAGACTATGAAAGCAACTATGAAAAGGAGGGTGGCAGACTGAAAGTAAGGAAAAATCTTTTCATCATGAGGAGAGACTAACACAGGAACAGGTTTCCCAAAGAGGCTGTAAAGTCTCTGTCCTTATTGGTTAGCAAGGTTTGACTAGACACAACTCTAATCAGGCTGGTTTGGCCTCAGAATTGACACTAATTTGAGCATGGAGACAGACTAGAAATATCCTGAGATCCCTTCCTCTCTAAATTATATTATGAAGACAGGTTTTTTGTGTTCCGGTCTGTTCCTCTTCTACGCTAACATTTGAATTTTGACTAATTCTTCAAATTATTTAAAAGGAATATTAGCAACAGAATTTTTTTTATATAAAACATTATCTTTTAAGCTTGTGTCACTTTTTATTTTCTTAAATTCCTTCTAAATGTTAACAATAGGCTTAAGCATGTACACAAGTTTAATTAATATACTGCTTCTGTTTTCTTCTAAATAATGAATGAAGATGTTAAAAACTGACTAAACACATTGCTTTTCTTATACTCAACAGAAGTCATGAAAAATTACCTCTTTTGTAAGACTAACTTGGTGTGCTAATTCCTTACAATAATTGGCACCAATGTTGCTATAGCTCATTATTAGTTGAATATCAATTAGCCTGAATGTGACTGAGACATTTATATCAATGTTAACCTAATGCTTAATTTGCATTTCCAGCTGGTTTTAATTACTTGAAAAATCACCTAAAAATTAAAAGCTGCAACCAGTGAGGTTTCACCTTTATGCAGGATTTTCTGGGAATTTAATAAACAAAGTAGATATAAATATGAAGAATTATTCCTTGAACTTTGCTTTTGTAATTACCTCCCAGCTGCTTAAATTACAGAAGTTGAAGGTTGTATATATGTTTATTAAGCTCCAACAAAATACATACCCCCCCCAAAAAACCTCAGACTGCAAAAAAAAAACAACAACCAAAAACCAACCAAACCAGAAATAACCCCCAAAAAGCCAACAGAAAAGAAAAAAGAAAAAGCCCAAACTCAAAACCTCTCAAAACCACTGTTTCTTTCCTCTTTGACAAGTATTTTGCCTGACAGGAGTTTTGGAAGACAAAACAGAAGAGAAGTCTTCTCGACTCCACACTTACCAAAACACTCATTACCTTAGCTCCATTTCAACCAAACTTTATAGAAGGGTAGCATGTTACAGGTCAAGTTAAAAAACGTTCTGGGAATCTTACATCTCTTCTTATGTCTTCCAAATTTTGGTTCCTTTTTCTCCTAAGGAGATTTTATTTTCATTTTTTAGGACTGTGTCATTTCCAAGCCTGATAACCAGAGGTTTGTAATATGCCTTAGAAGCCTCTTCAGTGTTTATCAGAAAAACTATTTCTCTTTATGGAATGCTGTTTCTCTTTGTATCTATTTTATTTTATTCTATTTTACATATACTTTTTTTCTGATAATATATGATAAAGATTAGAATATATAGGGAGAAAGCTGCATAAATGACCTAGTATTCTAAAGAGCAAAATATGCGACAGTTTCTACCAAAGCACAGGACTATTTCTGTGTCATGTCTAAGAAAAAAAATCCTAGAAAATCATACCTTGTGTAGCACGCTTGTATCCCACTCTGAGAAAACAAAAGCTAGTTGAGACCCTGAAGAAGTTTCTCTGGGTTTCTCGAGCATGGAAATGATTTTTTTTTCTTCTTTTAATGTCTGCAGTTAATGCCTCAACTTAAAAAGCCTTACAGGCATAATATTGATAGTAAAATTAGAGCTACCTTGCTTGCATTAGAATAATTGACAGGGTAAACTGCTTATTGAAATGATAGACACCGGAACTGTACCTGAATTTCATGTCTGGCCTGCTGTACTTTAAGAGTGACATTTGTTTTCTCTATTCTAGCAGTCTGATGAGAGGGCATAGCAGTAGGATTAGAGATTTGGAAGTTTAAAAAATTAAAAATATATGTAAAGCTTGTTAAGAACAATAAATATTAATCTGAAAACAATTTGAATAATGCAACATTGAAAGAACAACCGCTGTAATTTTGAGACTTTTGTATAAATCTAGATAAGAATTATTAAAAGCACCTTTCTTTCTTTGTAACATATTTTCACAAGGCACACATCAATATTCTAATTTATTAGCCAATAGCTGGAAAATTTTCTTTTTTTTTTTTTAACATGAAAAATAACTATTTCAAAAATTCTTAATGAGTTTTTAAATCAAAGTCAACATCAAAAGTAGGATCTGTTGCCATTTAAATCCTGTATGTTGACAGGTTGGAGTTTACTTTGTGGCGAAGATGCTTTCTACATGGGGTTGTTACAGGTTTAACTACAGCAGTTGTATTGGACAATGCCTTGTTACATTTAGAATTAATATGAAAAATAACTATTTTAAAAATTCTTAATGAGTTTTTAAATCAAAGTCAACATCAAAAGTACGATGTGTTGCCATTTAAATCCTGTATGTTGACAGGTTGGAGTTTACTTTGTGGCGAAGATGCTTTCTACATGGGGTTGTTACAGGTTTAACTACAGCAGTTGTATTGGACAATGCCTTGTTACATTTAGAACTGAATACCATGCTGTGCACAATGACAGTCCTTTTGTTTTCTTCTGTCAACACCTTTCCGGAATGGGTAAATTAGTATTTTTATAGAATATCTGCAGGAAGTGAGGAAATAATTATATAAGTTGCCGTACTCTCCCAATAAAGCCCATAAAAATCTTTTCTTTACGCCTATCATCTTCTAAAACTGCAATAATTACAAATATAGTTTTATAATTGCTTTGCTTTTCTCTAAATCTCTAAATCCAGTTAGAGCTGAAGAGACTTGCAAACATCTTGTCACACTGAAACCACTAACAGGATGGACTATTTATATATTCCTTATCTGGAGGATAAGGATAGTTCTTTCCCCCTAGCCAGTTTATCTGGTGTATTAGCAATATAGATTATAATCACAGATGCCATTAAACGAGTTGCACATTTGATACTGTTAATACAATGTTTTTGAGATACTTGACCAGAAATTAAATATGACACCAGTTAACACTGATGGAAAAGATGCTTAGAATTACATCTGTTTTAAGTCCTTTACTCTCTTTCACTGGTGGGATTTAAATACTCTGTGTCATGCAACTAAATCTTAACCAATCTTTACAGATTTAGTGCTGTGTTGTGATTTTCTTTGCATTTCTTCCCTTACACATGGAGTAGCTCTTGTGAGAAACATGTCCCAGGTCATATCTCCCAATAGTTATACTTCTAACACTAAAAATTGATTTAATTCAATTCAAATTCATTTTAAAACCTGAAATTTGTATTCACTGTAAGATCAAATTTCAGTGTTTCTGTGCATTTCCTAAGAGGTTGGATGATCATTTAAAATACTTTGAGAAGTCAAACTCCTCCTTAAGAACAGATATAGTCATTGTGGAAAGAAAAGTTGCTGCAATTGTACTGTGTTTAATATCTACTTGATATTTTCGTATGTATGATACAATATAATGTAGATATTTTAAAATTTGAAATTGATAAAAATACCCAAACTTTCTAAAAAATGGTATGGCTTTTTGTAGCTAACAGTTATGTGTGTGACATAGTAAGGAGGCAAAAATAATGCTGTATTATGTTGAATAAAAGAACAGTTTCTATTTGCCCAATTATTGTCTTCAGGAAATTTCAAGTTTGAGAAAAAATATAAAACATATGCTTAAATCTATACAATCAGTGGATTGGACCACAGACAAGCTCTCTTCTCCTTTGCATCAGTATAAACCTGGATAAGCCACTCAGCATCGTTACTGCTATTTGTGATGTATAACTGTGACATTGGAAGGAAGGTAAGATCTATAAATTTTCAATATTTGTACTGAAAACACATTAATAAGAGTCATCTGGATTTAGGACACAAAGAAATTAGAAGCTGGAAGTGAAAAATGTAGCAGTCTGGTATTTATACCTTACCTAGAGTTAGTGGTTTGGGTTTTTTTTGTCTTTTTTCTTTTTCTTTTCCTTTTTTTTTTTTTTTTGGTGGGGTGCTGTTTTTTTTTTTTTAGCAAAGTAAAATCAATAATACCTCCCAGGTCTCTGAAACACTTTAACAGCTGGAGACTGAAAATTTCAGGAAAGGGGGGAAAAAAAGCCTCAAAGAAGTAGAATGCCTTGAAGTATAATTGAAGTTTTGCTCATTAAAGGCAAACCTGTGAAGACTTGACATTTCATCAAGTTTTCAGCCAGAGTTCCTAAGGAAATAGGCTTGAAAAAGTTGTACAGAGAACTGAGCTTTCTTTTGCAGTGTTACCTTTTGACAAACCTTAGTCAGTCGCTCCATTTTCAAGACATAAATGGTGCAATTTAGAGCTTTTCAGCCAACCTGTTGACCAAGAAGAGCATAAGCTAAAGGAAGTTGCACTGTCATAGTCATTATAAACAGATTCTAGACATTGTCATTGTTCTGAGTACTTTAGTGATTTCCCTCTCTAGACAGGCTCTGATGCTTTGGTACCGGTCTACTAAGGACTAAAAGCTGAGGTAAACTACTCCAAAATAGACTGAGTCTCAAAGAACAAAAACACTTGAGAGCAAACAATATAAAGGCCACTGAGAAACATTACTTTTTCTGTATTTATTTGTACTGCATTTCAGTAAAGACAGCAAAACCATCTTATTTGAAATATATCAGACCATAATGGACAGTGAAAATTTACAGTAAATCATCAGCCAAGGGGATAGAGATACAGCTCTCTTTCCCACCCCATAGTAATGTCCCTGTCACAACGATATCATTGTTTATTCACTGGATTTTATCTGTATCCTTTCCGTGAACGGCAGCAGATGTTTGCAGCCTTTCTCCATTTGTTTTTTTCTCATAGATTATTATCATTACTTTCCATTGTCTCCTCTTTCTTCCCCATATCCTCATTTCCAAATTTTAGTCATTACAGGATGGAGATTATGGGTCCTTGAATATTTGCCTACAGTTTTTATGAAATTACCAACATCTACACTCTTAAGTTTCCTTGGATTTACTGCTAGTTAAAGCTATTTTTCTTACATAATGAGCAAGTAAGAGCAAGTTTTTATATACTCATTGTTTTCAAGAAGACTCACATATGGTATAATTTTTCTAAAGTGTGTCATATGTGGTGAGTGTTAAGGAAACTTCCCTGTCTGACCATCCAGGAGCCACCCTGGCAGTCACTCCTGTACCACCTGAGCTGGGACTGAAGCCCCTTCAAAGCTACACACCCCCCCCACTCACACAGTCACATCAGGTTTTCTCACCAGCTCAACCCCAGCTTTCCCACAGCAGAGTCTCAGACGTCCTGATCCTTAAAATAATTTAATCACAGTGCAATAATTAAATAAAAAAACCAACAGCTCAAGCTGGTGCCTTCAAGGAGGGACCCAGGAAGAAGGAATCCCTGGGTTTATATGCCCTCACAGTCTAAGCACAGGAAAGTCTTGGGATCATCAGCTCCTGCTGTGTCTCCCAGCATCCGAACCTGGCCGGGCCACAGGTCCCCATGTCCTTTGTTATGCAAAGGATCAACAGCTCCCAGCCTGTTGCCTGGGGCTCCCAGCCACCCAGAGCTCAACCTGCATCTTGCACACGGAGCTACCTGCACTGAATGCATTCCTCAACTGTGAGTATAAAGAGTAGTTATGACAAACTTCTACCATAGTCTCATAGTCTAGTCATTGAAAAATCATCAAACTGAAAAAAAAAGTCAATCTTTATTGAGCTACAATACCCTTAGGTTGATGATTTACAAATAAAAACTTCATCAACAGTAACAAAACTTTACTGAGTCTCTTGATACAGTTTTAACGTTTTGAGAAGCAGGTTCACTTGCAGTAAAGGTGAATTCATTAAATTGAGATCTAAGCTTTTTTGGAACAAGAAAGGATGTCAACTATCCAGCCTGCTCTAAAATATCTCCAGTGATCAAGGGTCTTTATTTTTTCCATTAAATTGATGATTACCTTTTGGATCATTTCTGAAGACTTTCATGTTATCGGGCACTGAAATAGCTATTTTCAAAACCTCATGGGGGGAAACACTGACAAGTTTGACTTATCCAAGGAGAGATAATTCTGTATAATAGTTTTGAATTTGATGTATGTGCAATAGATTAAAGAAGAACCCAGACATTTGAACTGTATTCCGAATCATTTGGTCCTGGAATCTAATGAGAAGGATTTAGAGATGAGTTAGCATTTGCTATTGAAAATGCTATTTTGTTGAAAAAGGCTTAGTGGAGTCTATAATCTCTGTCAGGAAGATACTCTGTTTGGAATATCCCAGTGCTAAGACAATCATTTGCAGTGTTTCTGTACTCACTACAACCTTACTGTATAGATCAAAATAACTAGATCAAAAAACTCTAAAAGTTATCTCATAAGTTGTATGTTAAAGGTCTGACGTTGAAACTATTGCATATCTTCAGGTGGTCTGCAAAAGCACATCAAATCTAGACATAGGCATTCCCTATGTGTTTAAAATATATTATACATAGCATAAAGTCTCTGATGATGTGCCTAACCAGCTGTGTGCTTGGACCCTCCAAAGCCTTCAAGAAAGCCCTAGGACACTTTCTAAATCAATACTTTTCTCTGAAAGAGAAGAACTAATTCAAACTTTGTGCAACTTTTAGATATCTTTTTACCTAAGTTCAAGAGTGTCAATTAGATGTATTCCAGAGAGTTCTTTTCATGGTCTAGCAAAACATCTGAGAATACCATTTTCCTGCACTGGGCAGTTCTACTCCATATGCACAGGTATAATATTAAAAAAATAAGTCAGAATGACTGTAGCTAGAGAGCAAGAAGGAAACAGATTGAAAACCACAACTCATTTGGGCAGTCATATTAGGAATGTACTATTTTGATTGGGACCAGCCCTCAGTTTATGTCTGTTCTTTGTCACTATAATACTATTTCTTTCTCATTTTGTCTGCTCAGTATTACTTTTTGTATTCCAAAGGCATTTCTTTCTGGGGACTTTTACAGATCATAATGAATTTACATGGAAAAGTTCTGGTAATGAGAGATCTACAGGCCTAGCTTCTGTGGGAAAAAACCCTCTGTGAAACAGCAGTTGCAGCTGGAGAAGAGAGGAGTCAGAATATGTAAGAGAAATATCTCTGCAGACACCAAGGTCAGTGAAGACAGAAGCAGAAGAGGTGATCCAGGTGCTGGAGCAGAGACTGCTCTGCAGCCTGTGGCAAAGACCGTGGTGAGACCCTTCAGTAATGCCCCTGCAGCCCATGGGGGTGAGGGGGGAACAGAGATCCACCTCCAGCCTGTGGAGGACCAGGACCCCACACCAGAACAGGTAGATGCTCAAAGAGGACTGTGACCCTGTGGGAAGCTCATGCTGGAGCAGTCTTCCAGCAGGATCTGTTGACCCATGGAAAGAGGAGCATTAGGTGACCCACTCCAAGACTAACCCTCCCATAATGTTATGGTTTGTATAGAATTCTGGAAAGACTTAAAAAAATACTTTCTTACTAAAGTCAGATAATATAAAACATCTTGTTTATATCTCTCCATATTGCATTATAGTATTAACTTCAAGAAGTTTCACAGAACATTAGCAAATTTTTGGTAGAATTTGATAAAGTATTCATCTGTTTTTATTTGACTAAGTTCTGTTTTCTAGGATACTAATACAGGGTTAATTACTCATTATAGACCATTGCAAGTCTTATATCCAAGAGTTATCTTTAAACAGCGCAGAAACTCAAAAAATTTAAAGTATTTTCCTACAGACCTCTAGAATTCTGTGTAATCTGTGAGTGCCAGCTGAGTCATTTAGTCAGCCATCCCAGCCCTGTAGTAATCACCGTGATCATAGATTTGGGTCACTTAAAGCATTTAATATCAGAACATAAATCCCTCAGTCCTGCAATCTTCAGTTACTGCTTAGACCCTTACAGCTGTGTAGAACCTAACAGTCTTCTTCTAGTCACTAGATCTGTCTCTTTCTATTTTTCTGTGTAGATGAACCTGAGGAGAAGTAGGACCACCTACAAAACAAGACAGAAAAAGATGGCAACATAACCAATGTTATCATTTAATAGGTTTCAGAGTATCACTTGTCTCTGCCTACAAGTTTGAGAAAAAGTGGCACCAACAGTTTGACATCTACAAAAGGTTTAAAAGATATAAAATAAACAAGTTGTCAGCAGAGGAAAATCTTTCCTCAATACCCTTCACTTACTCTCATACATTTTTTCATGATAATAGTATATATGATGCAGATACTTTTTAGGGGGCACTAAATGTCAATTATAAATAAAATATTTAACTTTGCAGTACTCCTGAAGTAGAACTTTTTTTTTTTTTTTTTACAGCTTTTGGGAGTAACATATATATATATACACTTTTTTTTTTCTAGAGGAAATATATATACAAAATTTTCTTCATCAAAACAAAAGCTGACTTCATTCTTTTTTTTTCCAGAGGAAATATATATACACAATTTTCTTCATCAAAACAAAAGCTGACTTCATTAGTTTTCCAGTAACTGTTGAATAAGCACATCTAACAGATCCAGAACTAAATGGGATAAATGTTTTCCTTACAAAGGACCTTATTGTAAATCTATGATGTATATATAAACCAAACTAGCTTATACTAGCCCCTTAAATCTCAAGTATTAAATTTTAGTTGATTTACAGTTTATTTAGAAAGAAGAAGAAATAGTTGCAAAGAGAAGAGTAAATATTGATTAGACATTGGAGGTGGCACTGAAAGATGAAGTTCTTCCAGCAAGTTGTAACTCACAAATGTATATCTGGCTTCATTTGTTTAGTGTATGCAGATCTACTGTATTGCTTGTGTGTGTGTGTGTGTTGGCACTCACTTTGCTGAGACCTGGAGTTGACAGGGCATCTGACATCACCTGTTTCTGTGTACGTAGGCGAGAGGGAACTAAAGCTGCCTGTTAGAGGGAGCATCTGGCATCATCTGCAAAGAGGCGAGCTCAAGCTGTTGAAACCATCTGTGGAGAGGAGAGAGATACACAGAGAGATGCAAGCTTCAGAGACCAGCATAAAGTACCCAAACTGAAAAGCTATGTTCTCAAATAGAAAACCTGCTCCAAATAAGTTCTTAACTATAGATAATTTTTGCATGCTGATAGAAAGGAAGAGTGAAGTTTCCTTTGTGACAGAGCCATCCATCTCTGCAGGACATCAGATATCACAACTCCACACAGATCCTCTATATGGCGAACATTGGAAGTCCACAGAGGTCCACGTGTTGCAACAGGAAAAAGCCTTCTGACTTTTATTTTTGAGGTGAAAATACAAACATGTCAATCCTCGACATCCATTCCCAAGTCCCATTCAACCTTCCAACCTCCGCTATTGAAATTGGTGCTGCTGAGTTCTTTATGTACCCCCATAAACGAGGAAATTTTGCCTCTTCTTTCTTAGTCATATTTAAACTTGTCTCTCTTAAACAAGCCTAAAACCTAGGTGGATTTGTACAAATCATTGTGGTGTTCATTGCCTCAAAGAGCTAACACAAATCCTCCTTACTGGAGCTCTCATTTTAAGCGACTTCTTGTCACTTTTAAAACCTCCAAGGATTATTCCCACCTCCCCTGCAGTTGTATATACACACTGAGGATGAAGATTTCCACTGCCATAGTGTTTGGAATCCTGTCTTCTTATCACCTTTTTGTTGCATTTTTCACACAAACAATGTCATTTTTTCCTGTTCCCACTTCTATGTGGAAACAATTTTTAAAAATCCTCACTTCTACTTTAAATCCTTCCTTCAAGCTTGTCTTTCTGGCAATGATAGAAACCACTTGTCAGTGATTAGCCAGCTGGTGTGACCACTGCTTATTGTACTGGTTACAGCTGTCTTACTGCTGTTTTTCTGTTTCCTCTCCATCTGTCTTATCCACCTGCTGTCTCTCATGTCAAACTTAAATTTAAGCTCCCTGGACAAAACCTCTCAATTTGTGATGCTTTTACAGTGCCTATCACAGTGTGTCCTTAGCTATATTCTCTTTCCATAGAAACTAATATGCGATAAGCTGTCTGAGGAAGAGGGACGATGCAGATTCCACATCTCAGTGTGATTTACACCATCTGTTCACTGATAGGGAAGCCTGAGCAAATTTAAACGTTGCTGGTTGTCTTGGAAAATTACCTGAGAATTAAGGTGAAATAGCATATTTTGAGTTCCAGACTGTCATGACTGGACCCTAGAAAAGCCTGAATGGGGGTGGTTTTATACAGCAGTGGAAAAGGCAAATTTGGGAATCTACCTGTTGAAGGAAGGACGAAACCTATACTATAAGTATTATGGCACACATACTCATACAAGTTGCATGATATTCTGCACAATATTGTACACAATACCGAGGTGCATACACCGTGTTTTCTCTGGAATGCCATTTGCTTTTCACCTGGCCACAGAACAGGCTGAGTAATAGCCATAGAATCTCAAAGAATAGAAAGTGGAAATTGTGAAGTTGTGTTTTAGTTTCACCACTTCAACCTTTTCTTCTGATATTTTGTGCCAGTGTCCAATTTTAGAGGTACTTTAGGGGTTCATTTTAATTACAGATTTTTTTCAAAATCGTATTACTATTATTATTACTACTACTACTGCTATTACTACTACTAATGTTGTGAGGATATCTCTTTCCAAGAAGGCTTTCCTAATTATAACCAGGTCTAATTCAAATGCCATACAACACCATATAACCATACTAATTCAAATACAGTTCAATAATTTCTATTTATTGCAGAATCACATAAATCTGTAAGCACAGTTGAGAAGGCACCTCTGACAAAATTCAGTGTGATATTGGGAAAAACTAGCTACATAAGATTAAATTTATTATACTTATTGTCTAAAGGCAAATTTATGTGCTCAAGTTTAAAGAAACTCCATTTACCCGTTCATAAGTTTGCAGCTATGTAAGAATGAAGACATCATGCTTTAAATCATTATTCAAGTGCTCAGCACTTGTTTTGGACATCTACATCTCACATATAAAAGAAGTAGGCTGGAATGAAATAGGGCTGTGAATTTGAGGTACAAAACCTAAACTGCCACTATCTGCACAGACTTTCTTATCCTGATTTATGGATGTCTGCCAAAAGCTTAAGTTTATTTATTTTATATTAAAAATTTCCCAGATCCTGTCCTTAGTGTGCCTTCTTAAACTTCAGATGTGTGTGATACAAGAGTGACAGATCTAGCAGAGATATTATGAATGAATAAAAACTTATGAACATTATTAAGATTTAAAATTACAATATTATTTTCTCTGCTTTTATTCCTGATTTCTATGTTATCTTTTCTGAACTGATAACTTTATTTATACAGTGCTAGAAGGAAAGATAAAGTAAGAATCCAGTCCCGAAGTTTGCATATGTATCAGTGAAAATGCAATCAGATAATATACAAAAACAATGGAACAACTGAAAATTCAGCCAAAAAACCAAGCATCCAACCGCTTCTCCTCACAAAAGACCACCCAGGACAAAAGCTTCAGAAATTCTTGTATTATGGCTATGAACATTTCTTGGCATCTGTTCCCAGGAGCACTTTCCAAACAGGAATGTATCCTAGCAGCATCCAGATTCCCTTGCTTGCTTTCCTCCTCCTCCTTCCCTTCCCCCCCTCCCTTGGCTTCCATGCAAAAAAATCCGACACCACAGACTGAAGTGAAGGAGTGAAGTGCTCCAAGAGATCCTCTGGTACAGTTGATTAGGAAACTGCAGCCCTCAGGCACTCCACAGTTTGCCCCAGCAGGTAATGGTAAATTGGTACACTGGGGATTAAATATTTTAGACATAAATGGAGAAAGGCAAAACAAGAACCATAGGCAGAAAACTGATTTGAAAATTCACAAGAGAACCAAGAAATATTTTAAGGCAGCTTTTTTTTTTTTTTTTTTAAACACTCAAGGATTTGCTGTTAAAAGAAACTCCTTGGTGAAAAAATAAGTGATCTTAGTTAACCTGAGCTACCTTTACCATGCCTATATTTTGGTCAGCTGGAAGGCATTGTGATAAATGCAAGATTATTTTGATTAAATCACTTAGTATAGTGTTGTGGCTTAACCTCAGCCAACAACTCAACCTCACACAGCCTGCATGAGATGGAAGGAGGGAATGGGGAGCGCAAAAGTGAGAAAACTCCTGGGTTGAGGTAGGGATGGTTTAGCAGGTAAAGAAAAGCCACACATGAAAGCGAAGCAAAACAGAATTCATTCATCACTTCCCATGGGCAGGCAGATGTTCAGCCATCTCCCAAAAAGAAGGGTTCTATCTTTTGTAACAGTGTCTTGGGATGACAAACATCAACACTTCGAGTGTCCCCTCCTTCCTTCCTTCTTTTTTCCCAGCTTTATATGCTGAGTATGACACCATGTGGCATAGGATATCGGTTGGGCTAGTTGGGCTCAGCTATCCCAGCTGTGTCCCCTCCCAATTCCTTGTGCATTATTGGTGGGATGGAATTACTCTGTGCAAGCACTGCTCAGCAAGAGTGAAAACATCTCTGTGTTGCCAACACTGTTACCAACACTAATCCAAAACACAGTCCCAGAACAGCTCCTATGAAAGGTAGGAAGGGACTTTTTATCAGGGAGTGTAGTAATAGAAAAAGGGGTAATGGCTTTAAACTGAAAGATATTAGGAAAAATATCTTTACTTTGGGTGTGGTGAAGCACTGGAACAGGTTGCTCAGACAAGCTGTAGATGCCTCGTCCCTTGAAGTGTTGAAGCCCTGCACAATCTGATCTAGTAGAAGGTGTCCCTCCCCATGGGACCATAGTTCCGGGGTTGGAACTAGATGATATCTGAGGTTCCTTCCAACCCAAGCCATTCTATGATTATTTACACTCTATTTGAGTATTAAAGTATTAAGGTTATTAATTTATACTATTGAGATTTAAAGGTTTCGACCATTTCCTGCCACAAAGCAAATTTTTTCAGGTCTGGGCTTCATCCTGTGTTTCCTTGAAATTTCATAATATCGATGACTTTACTTGTGAAAAATTTGCTGGTCTTAGTTACTTTTCAATTTAAATACCATAGCAGATCTGAACATGTAAGCCAAAGTAAAATTTCTCTGTCTGCTTCCCTTATGTCCTTTAAGAAAATATGCCTCCCTTTCTGCCATTTAAGGATACTGGGACAGAAAGTTAATTTCCCTTAAACTGGAAGGGAATTTACACCAGGAGTATAATTACATAAATTAAATTTGCATAAACCTCAAAAATAAAACACACTATTTTCCCATCAATTTAAGCATATATTCTAAACACCTAAAATTTTCAGGTTCACAGTCTTTTGTCTATGCCCTGTGGGTGAGGACACTAATACTTATCTCCAATAGTCAAGTTTGAATTTAGTTAATTACAGCTGCTAACTTGTCTGATTGCTACCTTTACTCAGGTAGTGGTCAAAACTCTGTGATAACAACCACTGTCACCCAGAATGCAGCTTTCAAGCAGTGACAGGCAATTACAGTCACTTTAATTTCTGTAATTGTTCGTATTTCTATTTTTACACTAGTGCAGCCTCCTTTTTTTAATGTCCTTAATAAGAAAGATGATTAAAAAGCCTGTAGTGTCACTGATTAATCTACACTTCTTCATTACTTTCCACCACTGTTTGTTTTCTGTATGTTCTGCACCAACAGACTTAATTTCTCTTTTAATTTTTTTCTAAGCAATTACCAAAAATAACCCTGATTTAGTAATGTCTCTGAGAGCTCTTTGTTTCTGATTTGGGGCTATTTCAAAGTCATTAATTTGCTAAATTAATGTAGGTGGAAAGCACTAAATCTAGTGATATTTTTTTTTCAGTCTTCTTGTGATAGTAAACCTATTATGTGGCACATTAATTAGATATAGGCTAAATTGATCTAGGAGATTTTAGTTCTCATGAATCTAATTTGAAAGATCTATTTCTATATCTCTTTAATCTATTTGAAAGAAATAGTCTGGTGCTGGGCTTCCTATGAGCTATTTCTGCATGTGGATGCAGTCAATGGCTTCAGTAAACAGTGCAGATTCCAAGGGGTCTACAAAATTCGGAAAGCTGCTTCTAGTTTTCCTTTAGTAACAAAAACAGGAACCAGAGCACAATACTTTCACTCCTATACATGGTTGCTCTGATAGTATCTCCATCCAGGATCTCTCACCAAACACTATAGCAGAAGTCTATTTGCGGTTTTGAGATGGAGATTAATGAACAGCCCGGCCTGTGTTTTACCATGCAGTTCATTATATGAGTTGGTCATAGAGCAGTATAAAAATATCACAATGATCAAAGAGGATGTTCATTAGTCTCCAATGACATTTCAGCTGTGATATCAAGAATGATGGGTGAAACAGTCCATTGTCTGGTTTCATTGCTGTTTTCTTTCCAGATATATAGTGTTTAGAAATATAATTCATGTTTCAGTAATTTGTAGTGTTGAACTAAAGACCTGAAGGCCTTCCATATTAAGTAAGATTTGTGGTTTGTTGTTTTTGGGAGTTTTTTTCTTAATATTTCTATTTGTAACATTTTGCAGGCAGGTCTACCCTCCAGTCACAAGAGTAATGTCCCCTTCCCCAGGGGAAAAAAAAAAAAAGAAAAAACACCAAGAGAAGAACATTGAAGAACATTAAGATTCTTAAATAAAGCTTTTTTTTCTGAAACTGAGCTACTTCAAATTGCATTCAGGTATTTACGTCATTACAGCCACTGCCTTTTTTAGTTATTTAACTTTATATACTTTGTACTTCACTGTCTATCACAGACTTTTATTTTGGTGGTTTTTTTTATTTATAACAGTCTACCTTTTAATTCTTTTTTTATTTGATTACTTTAGCTAAATATTAGGCTACAATTCCCCAGTGCCCATGTCCTTACTAGGTGAAAACCCCAAGAATATAAAATCTATGGAAAAATCTATGAAAAATAAGTTCTTATCTTAGATGAAGACATCTAATATGAGAAATAAGTTTCTGACTGAAGAACACAGTCCAATAAAACTTCAGTCTAACACTTGCTTCTCTGTCTGATTGCTAGAAGGATATGGGGATTTGTTTTTTATTGTTTTTCTAAAAATAAAATAGAAATAAGAAAAAAAGCCAAAAAAGAAAAAAAAGAAAAGGTTAAAAGAGAAAAGAAAAAAGTTAGGGAAAAAAAGAAGAAAAGGAAAAAGAAAAAAGGAAAATTAAAAAATTCACTTTGATTTCATTCAGTAAATTCATACATGTGTCTCACTCTGCAGTTAACTATAAAAGGACCTTTATCATCAAAGTTAGGAAGAAAAGGAAGTTAGTAATAATTTTCTTCTCTTAGCTTCACTACGCACATATAGTTTTAACTACATGAGTTTTGGGAAGAGATTTACGGGTTCTGGGAAGAGGAATGAGCCTCAAGAGTTTTGACACAGAGTGAAAAATTCAAGAACAGATTCTGTGGAACAGTCATATCCCAAAGATTTTCTTTGCAAGCTGATATCTTCTACCTCAAATATTACTCAAGGTAAGTTATTTGTCTGACTTGTATTTGGAAATACATAGATAATAAGGAGTAAAATACTCATAAAGCACATAAACCGAGAGCCTTAATTTGGTTTTGCAAAGTATTTGAGATTCTTACATGTTAATGACAATTTTATAGCCACGTTATTGCTAAAACTGTTATTTATGAGGTTTCTGGTAGTCTATATTATTAGTGTAGCAATGTCAGCAAATAATTACTCTTGTTCATTTTTCTATATAATCTCTAATTTTTGTTTTCCTCAAATACCATCATATCTATGAAATTATGATGTAGTGATTGCTATGAATGGATAATGTGGGTTTGAATAAGTCCCTGCCTTTTGCCCAGGCCTCCAGCTGCTGGCAGTATCTTTACTGAGATGGCCAGCACCCCAAGACCCACTCTCATTCAAAAGTTCTTTAATAATGGCTGATTCAATCTGTTACAGAATGAATTATTTATTTAATAGACACAAAACTAACAGACATAAGGCTTAAGGCTATTACTACACAGGAATAAGACAAAAACAGACAATTAGTATTATACATGCAGGGTTAAAGGTACCATTAATTTTATGGCTAGTGAAGAAATAGTATAACTTAGAATCTAGTGATTCTTACCATCCAATTTCTGGTGGCGCACACATCAAAATCCTTTCCCTCAGTTCCCAGGAAAGTGACCACAGAATCTGCATCCAGGCTCCCAGAAAAAGTTTCACACTCTTGCAGGGCACGTAGATAGAAAGTTTCTGCCTCCATGCTAATCTCTAGTACTTTATAGTGTAAAACAGGCCTTTTGGTCACCTGTGTTTTTTCTTTTATCTCTTCCCACATCTGTTCTCCATACCAAGGTGTTGATTCTTGGTTAGGCGGCAGACCTTTTGGTGTCAGGAGATGATAGCTGCTGGGCCTTGCCCACCTGGGTTATCTCTCCTATCTGCACTGTCCACCTGTGGTGGGGAGAGGGGTGATATGCTCTGCCACAGTGATGGCTAGAACCAAGATTAGTTTTCAGACTTTCTCAGCTCTTTAGTCACATTTCTTTTCTCTGAGAAGTAGAACTATCTTACAGAAAATAAGACACTTGAGGTTTGAAAGCATCACTTAAAGACCATGTGAGCTTTTGCATCTATATTTGTTTAAAAAAGAGAAAAAAATTATTAAGATCTGGATGGAATCAGATATCTTGTGGGACTATAAATTGTTTGCAGCTTGATTTTACAAACAACATCCCTAGTAGGCTTGTGTGCTGTTTAAAAAATGGTGTATTTTACAAAAGGGACATATCTTTTGGAGAACTGGAACACAGAGTACACCTACAGAAGAATCTTCTGCCTGAATGCAAGGTTATTCCAGCCCTCTGATGTAAAGTAAAATTAAAATTACAGTCAGAAGAAGTCCCAGATGCAGAAGCAAAGACAGCCTGGAGCTATTATTTTTTCACACACTGTTACTGCCTTTCAGAAGGTTTCAATACACAATACCACTGAATGAGAAATGCAACATTTCTTACTCATACCAGTGCTTTGAGATCAGAGCAGCTGCCCTATTCTAGGGAACACCCTTATCTTGACACACCAGGTAGTAACCCAGCTACTGCAGCATATTGTGTACATTGATAAACACAAGTTAGTCTCACCCATCCTTTGATTTTACCTCACTCTCTCCAGAGTAGGGACATCTGTGTTACAATCAGTAATGAGACTGGTCAGTTATTGCTGTTTAGCAAATGTAGGATAAAGTCTGGAGTGTTTCATGACAGGGTAGCTCATATACAGAAGATTTATGAGGCATTCGAAGAGGGAAGGTACAGAAATACATCAAAAAGACCTATATTCCCTCTTGATGATGCATTCTAATTAATGGACAATGTTGTTATAAGCCAAAAGGAAAATATTGGTAGGTAGACCTTTTCTGACTATACACAGCAGCAAACAAATATAAATTCCTTAAATTAAGAAGTTGAAATCTTTGATTAGTGTTTAATGTCATAATATCTGTCTGATAGAAGAGTGAAGTACATTCTTTGTCCTGTTATGGATACAAGTTCATGCTTTCTCAGCTGCCTGACATGTTCTGGATGTTGATGTATAATTTGAAGTTTTAGTTGAAAGAAACAGGATAAGGATCAAAACAGAAATGATGTAAAAAAAAAAACTTGCAGATTTTATTGGAACAAATGCATATTTCTTAATTAACTTAGTCATTAAGCTTCTCGTGTCAGGTTTCATGAGGTCAGCTTAGGTAAATTAGAGGGACAGTGAAAAAAAGCAATTAACTGAAAAGTTTCTAAGACTCTTTTACTTGATTAAAAACACTTTTAGAAACTTGGGTCTAGAAATATATTGATAATAATTATTTTATTATAAGATATTATTGTATAATGATAGATGTTGTTATAATGACATGGAACTATAGATCCTTTGAAGTTGAGGTAGATATAGATGTAGATATAGATGTAGAGATAGATAGACAGACGATAAAGTAATAACTCTTGTGGCAAGGCACCTTTAGAAGAATTGAAGTCAAGTATCAGCCATATAAAGAAAGGAGTTCTATGTCAGGAGAAAAATTAAAACCAAAGCAACTTAAAAAATGTAAAAGAGAAGAGAGACCTGCCTAAATCAGCATTCCGGAATCCCTTACCCATATCCCCTCTTCACTGACAACGATCTTCCTTATGAGTACATTCTCACAGCTGATTCCATGTGTGGAGGGTGAAGGGGATGAGAAATGCTTTAGTTGGTGACTATTATTCCTCATCCAAAAGATACAGGTTTAAGACAGAGAAAGCTGAGTTTCCATTTTGTAGGGAATGAAAATGTGGCAGAAAGTAAAGCAGAAAATTTTAAATGTCTGTGAAATTCTGAAACTGTGTCATGACCAGATTAAATTCTACTGACTGCAAATTGCTCTGGGCTGAAAATGAGAACATTTTATTCAAATGTGTAATAGTGTTTCTTATCTTCATACTCCTAGGTCTTTGGTTTTCTCTTGCTGCATGTAAGTACAAAGGGAAAATAAACACAGAGAGAATTCACAGGTCTTTTGTGGTCACCAATTGGACTAATCTGAAGTAAACCAAGTGTTGCTCCTTTAAATGTTTCTGTGAATAACCATAGTTAATGAAGAAAGAAAAGTAAGCTAAAGAAAAGTTTTTTTACTTTCTGTTGTTATCCTCAATGGTGTCCACAAATCAGAAACACTCTTTTTTTTTTTACTGGAGTGGCACTGCTTCTGGAAATATTCCATTTTATTGTCATGAACATCTTCCCAAATTTACTTTTCTGACATCTATGTAGTGGCAGAAAAATAACCCAACCAAAAGAATAAGGAGTAAGTAATTTTAAAAAAGGTACAAGGGAGGAAGATGATTAGCTTAAAGGATTAGTTTTATTATTTCGCATTAAGTAATCAAATCTGAAAACTTTATGTAGATCTTTCTTTAAGAAGTGTATGAAAAACTTGTCCATTTGTTTGTTTCCCATTCCAACAGGAATTCCGTGATTATTTTATTTACAAATTTTAGCTGCTAGAATGAGTGCTACATCACCACATCTTTAGACCATGTCTGTCTTATATCAAAATTCCTAAATGAAGTGAACATTAATGTCCATTTATTGGAAAAATGTCACTATGTTATGAAGAAAAAACCACACAGCCAACCAAACAAAAAGGACTCCCATAACAAACACTGGCCAGCTCTTCTTTATCATAAGTAAATGAAATTAAAAGTCTTTTATATCACTTTATATTTAAACTGTCTTCACACTGTGATATTAAGGCTTCCACTTTTCCTGTAGGGAATGCTTTCTCTTTTCTATTTTCCAGCTAAGGTTCACTTTCTCCAATTCATATTAGGGAAAAGAAAAGACAGAGATAGAAAAGTATAATTGACTTAATTTAGTTTAATTAACTTCAAGAGAATGGAGACAATTAGTTAATGCATCATAATGAATTGAATTATGAAATTAATTTCTCCCACTGGGAGAAAATGATCCCTGTAATGGGAAAAGTAGATATGGAACAAAAAAATAGAACAGCAGGTTGTTTTTTCTCCATGTTAGGTTGACCAATCCAAAGCAACTAGAATACTACAGATGTACTCTGTGGTGGCATTCAATGTCTTGCAGGTGAAGCCTCCTTCGTGAGTTCTAGGGGAAGCTGCTGCCCTAAAATAACTGAATGGGGAAAAATTTCTTATTTCTGGAAATTATGATTAGCCTTAATTCAGCTTTTAAGGTATAGAATTCAGTAATTATAGACTTGTCGGTCTAAGTGAAATAGTGAAATGTCTCTAAGCGAAAAAGAGAAATAAATATATATTTAAAAAAAAAACAAAACAAAAAAAACCCCTCATCCAACTCCTTTGAGAACAACTTAACACTCTGAAAAAAACCAAGCCAATTTATATATCATGTTAATAGAATATTAGTTGCATTAATCCTGGCTCTTTAGCCATGTTATTGAAAATTGAGATCCCCATCAGAGTGAGCTACCATAATAGCTCAAAAAGTAACTTAATTTAGATTTACTACTTTTTCCTAGAGAAGCAAGTTGAAATGTTTTAAGCATTATTAAATAATTTAAAACCTACTTTAAATAACTGAAAAATTCCTACCTTTTTGTCTATATAAATAATTTTGCTGGGAAAAATCTCTTAAATTTTGGAACTGCTTGGTATTTTAAGTTTTGTCCTTTTTCAGAATTGTACTTTTCAGTGTAATCCGGGTGAACAGAAGAAAAATATTTGGTTACATTAGTATAGTATCATCTATTTATTTTTCTATTATTTAATGTATTTTAATCATTTAATACAACAGGAAAAGCAGATAAGTTCACAACGTTTCTTTCATAATGCAGTGCCAACTGAATTACTGGAAAATTACAATATTACATCAACTCGTAGTAAACATTAAATCTAATTGTTACTGCTAGGTAATAGCATTCATTTTACCACAATCATCTTTCTCTTACTTCTTAAGCTACTATTCAAGTGCTCCGGTTGCATATTGTTTGATGGTAGAGAAGCACAAAATGAAAGCATAATTTGGAGACTAAAATAGTCAGTTTCAGCAAATACAGTGGTTTTTTACCTTGAGAGCAGGAAACTGTTGCAAGTCTCTGATGTAGAGGGTCAAACTAGAATCTTTTAGGAATTTCGAGGCAGTGTAAAGATATTTGAGTGAGTTGAAAGGAAGGGAAGGAGAAATGCAGTTATACTTGAAGAAAATATACTTGCTCATCAACTCATTGCTTAAAAAGAGGACTTCTTTGCTCTTATTGTGTTCTTTTGCTATGAGATGCAGACAACACTTTTAATACAGTTTCACTTACATATGATGGGTAGAAACATGCAAAACTAATAATGAAATATTTTCAGCTTTTTAATTTTACATTACTTTCATTGAAAAATTTATCATACTGCATAACTATCAGGATGAAAATGAGAATCCATTTAATATCAAAGCGACTGTCACATTGATATCAGCTGCAGAGAGAAGTGGCAGCCCCCCCAGCCAGTGCTCCAAGGGCTGCATTGCAGCACCAACCACAGAGCACCTATGACACAGAACAAAACCTGTGTGATATTCTTACTAATGCCCTTCAAGAAAGTGTTCAGCTTGCTATTAATTTATCACATGTAAAATAAGCCTACAGCCACATCAGAGAACGTTTTCTGCCTTTATGCATGAGATTAAGATCATATGGAGGGCTAAAAATTGATGTGTGATGTTTTTAGAAAGGGAGTCAAAACATTTCCATAAGAAATTATGAAACTTTGGTGAAGTATGTTACATTAGGAATTAGCTAGATGGTGCTAAAAGCTACTTATGTGTTGCTTAAGCTAATGTGACCAAAGGCAACAGTATTTTAGGTCAGAGGTGATGATAAACTGGATCATTTTATTTGACTGGAACTTTGATGGTTGGCATTGGCGGGAGAAATAGGATATCTTAAATAAAACTAAATAGCTTCAGTGTTCGAGACAGTGGAAAAACACAGCCCTAAAAGAATCAGTTCTTTGCATAAATATTGTCAGCTGAGCAGTGAAAGACCTGAACTTCTCTTGAGATTTCAGAGGAGATGTCTAAAATGATAGCTAGGAGGAGAAAACTGCTTTCAGTATATCAATAGCATAAATCTAAGAAATCTAGCTTAGGCATATAAATTCATGTTCAATTTTCTATTAAAAAAGGATGTACAGAGAATAATCAAATTATTAAAAAAATTCTCCTGACAGTCAAAGCCAGTGTGTTTTTCATGGGATTGACATGAATGACACAAAACAGGGAAAGATTGTTCACAAAATTTGGTAGTAAAGATCCTTCATGTCAAATAGAAGTATATAGATGATAAAAATCAAAGGAAAACTACATATAAATTATCTATTATAGTAAAAAAAAAAAACCAAAATCAACAAAAAAAGAGGATTCTGCCTACCTTTTAGTAGTGCACGCTGCTGTCATATTACAGCCACATTTTTATGTGTACAAGCCTGTTGACGCAAAAACGTGATTTGAATAACAAGTACTTAACCTGTTGTGGTATAATCTTATCCCAGTCAGTACCTTCCTCTTTGAAGAAGAGCAGGTCTCAGCTACATGTTCTTTTGCAGAACCCTGTTTCTATCCAGGACTAACCTCCACTATTACTGGTGTCGGCAGCAGCCAGTAGATGTTGTGCTGGCATTAACGCTTAGATATTCTGCTCAAGATTCTTTAGTCTTAATCTAGTCATGCTTCTCAAGCAGAGTAAAAATCAATCAGTAGTACACTAAGTAGTGTACTGCAGATGGAAGTGGTTGGAAATTTCCTGCCATAGTGTCTTTCAGCAGAAAAAAATATAATTATTATAGGGAAAATTGTGCATGAAATCTACGTGATAGAAGAAAATGGGAGTATGAACTTATACCCCTAGGAAACATTGAAACAGCTTAGGCAGAGATAGTTCATTTCCAGCTTCTTCTCTCTCTCAGAAGAGAGAGATGATTTAGTTCAAGCTGAAATGTTCACTCAACGTGGTCCTGATTATAGTTATAGATATAGAGAAGTTTGGATAGCATCTACTCTAAACCCTCTATTCTCGGGAGCTGCACCTGTCTCTCATATGCCCTCACAGAGAGTTAAGCTGTTTCTTCTGGGAGAATAAGTAGAAGACAGTGGAGCAGGGCACACCTTGCTGCCAGCTGCATTATTTCTTGGTAATAGATTGTGGAAAAAAGACTTAAGAGAATGAATTTTGTCCGTTTGGATAGTATTTCTTGTTCAAAATTTCATGCCCAGTTTTCAACAGGGGAAAGGTGATTGTCTTGGTATGTGTAATTCAGTGTGCACAGTTTTCTGATCACCAGTTATATTATGTTGGTTTAGGTATAATTTAAATTAACATTTTTTCCTCACTATACTTTTTTACTAATGCCAGAAAATGTTATATAAATAAATATTCTGCAATAAATGTCAGCATATCAAATTTTATCATTAACTTCAATTCTTGTTTTTTTCTAAAGAGAATGCAGAAATCCAAACCAGTTCTCCTGTTGAGATTTACTTTAAACAGCCATTTTCAATTCCAAACTCATCCCTTCTCACACACACTCCCTCCTTTGCTTGCTCTTTTTTTTTTCCTAGCTTTTTTTACTTTTCCTCCAAAAACAAAGGAGATGAAAGCTATGCTATCCTGTGAAACCAAAAGTAACATACATTCCATTCATTGGATTCATGATTACCTTTCACACGTATGCAAATATGTACATACATATGCAAAACAAAAAGCTTTTTATTTAGTAAAACTAGTATTGGGAATAGGTCCTTTCGTTAATTAGGTGTTACGTTACCAAAATTCAAACATCAATTGATACCAGTAGCATCATTTAGTACCAGTATCTTTGATGTAGATGTAATGTAGCTTGGAAATACGGTCTGAATACACTGAAAGCATACTTAATGATGTCATACTGAGAGCAGGTCTAATATTCATTTGAAGATCAGTAATTTCGGACATAATCTTCTGAAAACATACTTTGGGTTTTCAGTAACATTGAGCAGGAAACTATTTGAATAGACTTCACCGAGATGGTTTCTAGTTTGTTTACAAGGAAATTCTGGTGAAGACAAGAAGCTTCACCACTAATGGGTTTATAACAATATAAGATTTATTTAAAGCCTAAGCTCATTCCTATTGCTGCATTCCTTCAAAGAACAGGTATCACTCATTTCTGGAACTTTAGCAGAGACCTCCCACTACTGCAGGGAAACCATGAGACCCTGGGAAAAAGATTTCAAGTATCATCACTTACACTAGGGAAGCTTTTTTCCTACTTTTTTACTTCTTTTTCACAACATAGTCAAAGTTGAGAGAACACATCATCATGACAATTCCTAGACTGTCACTTTTGCAATTCAAGTTATGCAAATGCAACTGTCTTTGTAGTTATACTTTCCCTCACTGATCAAAAGATGGATAGAAGAGTTCCCTTCTTTTTAACATTTAATGTTTCTGGGAAAGCAAAAGCATGAGGATTCTTCTCCCCATTCACCAGTAAATGAGAATACACAACTCCTTGAAGCAAGAGCATGAGACTGCAGTGTTATACTTTGCAAGAGGAAAAATGTATTAACCAGTAAGATATGGATCCTCAACCACACAATCTGTACTTCATTACACTGATCAGAGTGGTACAGGGCCACCAATTCCAATCTTTTTCAAAAAAATCCACTATGTCTCAGGTAATTTCTAAGCTTCCTCAGTAAGAGTTTAAACTACAGTAATACTCGTGCAGTTTAGAGAACCTAATAAAAATTTATATTTGGCATGACAACCCCCAACCCATGAGCAATTAATTTTATTTTTCTGGTCTGGAACACTGACAGTGATATCAGCTCCTCTCCATTTCCAGCCGAATGAATGGTATTTAACTGCTTAGTTCAGTTAGTAGGTTTAGTCTAGTGATGCTAACGTGTATTTCAGCAGAGGCATTTGTATTTCTCTAGTGTGTTGTGCAACTTGCTCTGCTCATGAAATTAGACTGCTGTCTATGCCTGAGAGAATTCATTTAAAGTTGGTTTGATTATGTCTAGACTTAACAGCAGCCAGTGAAGCATAAAATGATTTCAGAAAGTTTTGACTTAATAGCTTTCTGGTGAAAATGTTTTCACAGTCAAGTTACTTGGCCATGAAGTAATTGCTGTATTAAGAAGGAGTCCCTATCCTAGACACATCAAGATTGTGAAGCCCATCAATTAATTTGAAACCTGCATATCCATCTAATTGTGTATCAATAGAATTAAATAGGAGAATGGACTTTCTATGGTTACTATTGGAAAAAAAAGTGAGGGTTCTGGATTGTACCTGGTTAACAAGAGATTTTGATGCATCAGAACTGGAAGACTAAAATATGTGGCCAAGGATAGCCTGTGTCTGGAGTCCACACTTCAGTTCCTGAAGTCAGCTGATGCAGGTGTGAGAACTCCTATTAAATTTGTTTTTGGGTTTTCTAGACAGAGAAAAAAAACCAAAAAAGCTTCCAGAGTGCATTAGTCTGTCTTGCCCTGAACTGTCAAGACAATTTGCACATTTGCTTCAAAAATAGCCAGCCCTTTGGAGTATATGTCAATTTGTTATTACTATGTGGTAGTTCAGACAATGATGCCAGATGTCTGGGTGACAAAGCATGAGCCTTATGAATGTTTTAAATGGTGAGAACAGAATGTGGCCATTAAAATTTAGCTATACATACACCCTGTGTGTGTGGCCAAGGAGCTAGATAGAAACTTCTCCTCTTACAACAGGTGTTGCACCAGACACCACTGCTGCTCATAGGGTACTAGAGATAAGTTTAGAAAGTACTGTATTGCAACTGTTTCCAAGAAAAGATTCCTGAGAGAATGGGTTCACTCTCAGTAGCTGAGGTGTTATACAAAGAAAAAGTCGCTTTTATCTCAGCAGGGGGATGAAAACCCATCAGCAACTTTATCATGCCCATTGATGGACAAATTTTCTATAATTCAGGACACTCCTTTAGGTAACTTTGACGGTTTTAAGAAACATTTATTTCTTTCTACAAGAATTAGGCCTCATGGTTTCATGTATCTATATGAAGAAGAAACACCACCACCAAAAACCCACAAAAACAAAAAACAAACAGTCCCCCCAAAAAAACCCAACAAAAAACAAAGACCAAAACCAACTAACCAAACAAAATACCCAAACAAACAAACAAACAAAAAACCTCCAAAAAAACCCAAACCAAAAAAAAAAACAACCACCCAAACATGCTGTAGCATGTCTGGGAATCAGGAAAGTTTTAAAATTTCAATTACAATGTGTTAGTGGTTTTAAAACCACCTGAGAAACAAAGGATTATAATGACTAGGGGGTTTTTTACCCCAAAAATACTTTGCAGTATAGGCTGATGAAAATATCTCACTCAGCATGTCAGGAATGTGTATAGAAATGTTTTATCCATTTTGGATTTTTGCAGATGCTGAAGAAAAACTAAAAAAAAAACTCTGATATTTTGCAGTAAATTCTGGGAGGTAGCTCAATTATCTCATCTTGGAAGAAAGATTTTGCTGTTAATTTTAAGCAATGGATTATACCTTCTGGAGATACACCTATTTATTATTGTCAAATGACAGTGACAGATGTCAAAGACATAAATCTCAAGAAATTTTTTAAATGAAAACAAACCAACATTATTGTGTTTATTTCCAGTTTATACTGTTAACCTATTTAATCAGATCATCTCACCTGTCCTTGTCCTCATCTTGTCAGAACAAAACATTCTCACACAAAGAGAATATCTTTGAGATATACCTGATGTTATGGAATTAGTTAAAGAAAGGTTAGTGGGAATGCCCTTGTTCTGTTCTTAGGGTGGAGGGATAAGCGTGTACTCAAAAATTGATTACCAGGTAATTCTGAGCTTATTCCTTTCTGAAGAAATATTTCTACCATCAAGCTATTAAAACACACAACAAATGAGTGTGACAGGAATGTGTCGAACAGATGAGGAAGATCAACTCTTAATTATGATTATGCGCATTAAACTTTTCTATTGCACTAGAAATTTCTGAGAAAGGAATATTATACAAACACCACAAAGCACTGCTAAATAAATTAATTAACTCATTGTATCATTCTTTTGATAAAGGAGAACAGTAACTGAGGTGGTATGAAGGCACTGAGTATTCTGGTAGTTTTTAATGGTCCTGACCACCTTTTCCCGGGATCCCTTCCCTCTCTCTTGACATGGGTGAAGAGCAACATTGCTAGTCAATTCAGCTCCTCCAGTACTGGTCTGAACTGTGCTGCAGTTATACTTGTGCTCAGCTGTCTTTCCTGCTCATGCTGAGAAGGTTGGAATGACCTGAACCTGACTCCTTACCTTGCCTAGGCTGATGGTTTCTGTACTGTTTATGGTACCCTCTTGCTATTACCAGCTCAATTCCACTCATCCTGCTTGTGCTGCTGCACTACACCATGGTCCGAGCCATCACTGGCTGTACTGTCACCCTGGATCATAAGCTGCCTTCCCTCTTGAAATGACCCTGTTTCTGCTGCTCCCTGACACATATCTAGCTTGTCAAGAAATTTTCAGTTTGAGATTGCTGTGTATTTCTTTCTTATACATCAAGCTGACACAAATAATATTACCCTAATTTAAAACTTGTTCACTTCAGGGATTTTGTATGAGCTTATTGCTAAACTGGAGGTGTTTCATTTTGGAGGTTTTCTTCTTAATGTTTTAAAGAATAGAATAGAATAGAATAGAATAGAATAGAATAGAATAGAATAGAATAGAATCAAATCGAATAGACAGAATACTATAATTCCATTGGAAAGAACCTACAATGATCATTTCATCCAACTGCCTGACCACCTCAGGGTTGACCAATAGATAAATGTGTTTTTAAGGGCATTATCCAAATACCTCTTAAAGACTGACAGTTTTGGGGCATTAACCATCTCTCTAGGAAGTCTGTGCCAGTACTGGACCACCCTCTTGGTAAAGAAATGTTTCCTAATGTGGAGTCTGATCTACTATGATCCAGATATGAACCACTTCCATGTGTTCTATCACTAGGTACCAAGGAGAAGAGCTTCCCTCCCTCCTTCATCTCTTCAGGAAGCTGTAGAGAGCAATGAGGTTGTCTCCCAGTCTAGTCATCTCTGGACTAGACAAATCCAAAATCCCTAGCCACTCCCCACAGAACATTCTTTCCAGCCCTTTCACCAGCTTTCTTGTCCCCATCTGGATCAAGTACCTTAATATTAAGTAAGAAGAAAATATAAGATATCTTTATAACAAAAACACCTGTTTGCATTCCTTCTGATCATGCTTTCCATGTATTTTTCCTTCAAGCTAATCTATCAAATAAAAATAAAATAAATTTCTTCATGGTGATTGAAAAGCTCTAAAAAGCTGTTGAGTATCTTCCTCCATATATTTCAATGTTGTCCTTTGATGTAATGAGGGTTATAATCTGGTTATATGGCTCTGTAAGTGTTTTCCGATTTGCCTTCTCAACTAGGTGCTACATCCAAATCTTTCTCTCTGACAGTAAACTCACTATTTTTATTTCTAAAAACAAATTTCTGGATATTCAGGTATTAAAAAATCTTCATCTTTCTACCCAGAGAAAATGGATAATGAGCATTTCCTTCAGCTGAAACCGAAGACCTGTGATTAATTATGTTAAATATATGTTTGCTTTCAACAGCTAGGAATTTTATTTTAAAATGACAGCCAGCCTGATTGCTTGAGAATCTTACTAGAGGTAGATGCAGTGTAATAGTTAATTGAACTTGTTCAGATGCTTTTCCATGATCTTGTACCAATGTTGTGAGTTTTTAATCAGATTCTTTTTTTTAATTTTTTTTTCCTGTGTGTGCTTATAGGTTTTTATAATTAGCACTTCTGCACTTCTCTTCTTTTTCTCTTTAATAATTTGCCAGGTCTAGTAGTCTACATGTCAACAACTGGACCTATTTATTTCCCAGGGAGAGATGGAAGAAACTAATAGGTGTTGGAAAGAGTCTCCTTTTCTTTGCCTGAGGCAGAGAGATTGTAGTATACAAAAAACTCAAATGTGTGTGGCAAATTCACAAAAATATTTAAAATTAAAAAGCTCCTCCATATTTACAACAGGGATATGCGCAGTTTTTATAACATACAGGTATTTATATTTAAAAGCAAAGATGCTCTCTGGGGTGGTTTTCATTCAGTGTATTCTTAAAATATCTAATGAGTAACCAAAAAAAATAGTTAAAGACAGTAATCAATAGCTCCAGATTTTTATTTAGAAAAAACAGTCCTACTATTTCTTATAGATTATAGGGTTTGTCCAAATCCTGGAGATAGTGAAAATACTATGAACAATCCAAAAAACTGGTAAACTAGGAGAAAAGGTTGTCAGTTCCTCAGACAACTACCACAGAAACTACTTTCTGCCTCTGATATAGACTTGAGGTCCTCTGAAAAGTTACAGAGGCTGTATTGTTGCTGAACTTATTCAATTATCACTGTCTTAAAGACAATTCTGCATATTGTGCTGTAAAACACACTATATTATCTTTGTTCCAAGGACATATAGTGACTATGATATGATTGGACTCCCAACGGTATTGGAAATCTTGAATTTTAACTCATGTACCTTATTGTGTCATGTGTAGACAATAGAAGATATCTATTGAAACAGAAACTGTTTCTATAACAGTTGAGTTTTCAAATTAACTGGGTTCCAGCTACAATAATTTTATGGACTGAACCTAGAAGAGAAAGAGCTCCTGAAAGACCCACTAATAGACATCACACAAGGTATTTACTTAACAATTTCTGGTCATAGTTCTGAAATTATTTTCTCCTATCCAGGGAAATTATCCATGATACGATATTTGGAATTTTTCTAGAATAACTTTCCTTTTTCCAGTAAAGATATTTTATTTCAACTATGAACCAATATTGGTCAAAAATAATCAGTATATTCAAAATGCTCAGTGATTACTGTGGAGCTAATACTTCTTATTCAAGAGAGTTCCACCACTATTTAGCTACATGTTTTTACAGCTGCTACCTTTCTCTTTGAAAACAGAGGAAGATGTTGAAAACTAATACTTTTCATACTTTTGTTACTCTACCAAACAAGAGCCTCCTAAAGGGCTCCACCTTTAACAGATTTGGTAGATAGACACTCCTTATTTTGGCCAAAACCTCACTTTTAATGTCCTTATGTTGCATCTATGCAGAGCAGCACCTTAAGAGCAAAGTGTTGTTTTTTTTTTAATTTAGTCCCTACTCTGAATGATATACTGGAGTCTCTCTCCTTGTCATTGAAAAAAAAATTCCTTTTTAATGTTTTCAGGAGTCAATTTTGAACTTATTCTTTGATTTAGTAATTGCCACTACTTCTGTGGCAGTATCTCTACTATCGTTTCTCTCTGACAGGTTGTGGGAAATCAGTCCTCCCCTAACATTATCTAGAATCTTGTTAATGACTATGAACTCATTAAAACAATTTTGTTTTTAGCAAGCCAAATTACAAACCTCGTCAGAGAACCTTGTATTTTATAAACCCCCAAATAACTATCATAAATTCAATCCATTTGTATACTTGTGAAGGATTCAGCAGCTCACTAATGGCAGTGACTAGTAATAGACAATCCATTTTTGACAAAAATTATCTTGAAATTACCACTGTCCTTCTGTATTTATAGGATTTTTTGATATTTTTCCTTCCAAGCTCCAGTCATTTAGGTAATTCAGGCAATAGAATTTGAACAAGAGGAAAATAAAATTGTAATATTTTTCATATAGTAAACTAGCCATATTAATTTTTAAAAATTGCTTTTAATGTCTTCTGTGTCACATGTATTGACTAAAAGTGCCTGCCTGCATTATGGTGCTAGTGAAAATACTTTGATATGGCAATCAATACCTGTATGTGAAACATTGGGGAGACTAAAAGATAGTATGAAGTTTTAGTATTTATTTTTCTACTATTCTGCTATTAATCTATTTAGCAGTAATTATTCTATTTCTTTATAATTTCAGCCTTAAAGTTACTTCCTTCTTCTCCTCTGAGTCTTTTACTCTTCTTGACACACTTTAATAAAGCAAATATGCTAAGTGATGTCCTATGACTAATATATTTGGAACTTAAAGGAAGAGCAAGTGTTCTCCAAAAGCCCCTAAAGCAAACAGAAGGGGAATCTAAGGCAAAGCATTTTAATCTTGTAGTGACAAGTATTATCATTTGGTGATTCATTTTGTTACACCTATATTGAGTGGACTGATCAAAACACTATGAAAGACATCTTAACACAGTAAGATTTGAAAACACAAATAGAATCATAACCACTAGGGTTGTTTTCATTCTTTATGCTACTTAGGAAAGCAATTAGTACTCCTAATTGGTATTTTTTTTTTTTTTTGGAAGCAGATCATGGTTATTTCTATTGGCTAAATACTGTCATCCATATTAATTTTGAACAATTCCCTAGTGAATGAGAGGCCACCAACACTGTGTTTTAAATTTCAATTTGTTAACATACACAATTTCAGAATGTAATATAGAAATTAGAAGAAGCAAAAGGTAAGATGTGACTCTATGAAAATATGCTGGACACTGAGTGGGAAAATTTTTTCAGTTCTAGCTTGTATTCTAACCCTTATTTTTCTCTTTTATAACTCTAAACAATTTCAAATTAATGATTAATTATAGGTCTGAGGTCCCCTTAATCTAGTCTCAATAATCTGCCCCATTATGCAGCTGCCTGTAATATCTCAAAGAATCTTCCTTCTTTGTGGCACAACATAGTAATTTCAGCAGAACAGAACTATGTGGCAGGTCATCAGGAGCAACAGAATTTCTTCATAAGCTTGAATCTGGAGTATGGATCCTTCAAATATTCCCTATTGATATAATTTCCATCAAGTATGAACAGAAGAGCATTAAAAATAGTAGAAAAATGTTTAGGTATCCATACCTTAAGGTGCCATACCATACAAACATTAAGGTTTATGGGAAAGGGAGATCCACCATACAATACTTTCTTAAAGCAAAATCTGACGCTGTTTACTTATTATACTCATTTTTAAACCAAACTCTGAAATCAAAATGTTGCATTTGAAGTTAGATGGTTTAGATATTTTAATACCAAGAAGGCTATTTTTAACGTAAATTTTGAAATTGTGCCATCAGTTTACTTAGTAATGTCTCCTTCACTGAGAGCATACACACATGCACACATAACCATTTAATCCACAAAGCATCTATCATAATGGTGAATTCAGAGTGTTTATGGACTGGCACAGAGGTCAGTGACCATACCTTTCATGGGCTCTAAAGACAATGACCTATGAAGGTTACAGCTATAGTCATGGCTAGTTTAGAGACTATAGCTTGACAGATTCATACTTCCAGTTCCACATGATTATTATGAAAAAGATAAGATCAAGTTCTAATTTTAACTTAATCCTGTATACAATTTGGTATTTAGTCATTACATATTTCCATACAATTTAAAACTTATGCACTATTTTCTGTACAATAAAAATCTTATGAATGTCATCACACTATTAACTACCTATAGAATAAAAAAGAATTGTAAATCTACTCAATCAGGACAAATGACTGATCTTTATTTCCACCTCAAAATATATTTTGTTATTTTTAAAACCTAATTTTTAGTACAGGATTTCTTGTGTCATTTATATAACTTCTGGCAAGCTTCAATTTATTGATTTCAGTTTTCTATTTAATTAAATGACTCTTGATGATTATGTCAACATCCGTCAACTGACTTCATCAAAACTATTCTGGTTTTCAATGGTGTCTTATTTTGAGCTAATGCTTGAGTTTTTAAACAAGGAAACTAATCAGGCCTCCATGAGAAAAAAAGAGATGTTAGTTGATTCAATAATTACAGCTTTCAAAAGAGAATAAATATCATCCTGAAATGATGTATCTTATTGGTAAGTTATGCTGACGATATCCCTAGAGAAACAGCTGAGAGGTGCCAATCACATTGCAAAACATTTTTGTTTACCTGCTAGGCACTCTGTCTCTTGGGAATTCACAACAATAACTTGGACACATCAAATTTCAAATTTTGCTCTGTGTTGCAACAAATAACTTTTTTTTAGAGCTCACCAAAAAATGTTGTTTCAGGCAATTAAAATTTTTTTTCAGTGAGTTCTCAATGCAAAACTATCTTTGCTATCATGTGATCCTAAGTAACGTGCTCTAGGGGGCCCCACTTGAGCAGGGAAGGTGTACTAGATGACTTCCAGTGGTTTACTCCAACCTTACTGATGCTGTGGTTCTGTGAAATTTTGTACACAGTGTGGGTTGGTACATTATTAAAGATACAGAAAATAAGTGGGGTTTAAATTTATAAAATCATTGTAACTTAAGTTTGGATTGTTCGATTTCTGGGTTAAGATAACAAATGGGGGAAAAGTTCCATTTTTTGGTCTCTAGTTCCCCTGAAAATAGACAATATCAGGAACACATGTGGGATGAAAATTATAAGAAAGAAAGCACAGATAGCTAAGGAGAAAAGAACCCAAGCAAACAACAAAACCTGATGGAAGACTTTGAAATAACTTTATAAATATACTTTTAATGATTTAGAAAGACCTAAAGTAACATTTCAAACATAAATCAGTCAAAAAGATGAACATTTGAAACACAGCAGTAAAACAGATTAGTATGATTAAGAATTACAGGCCTAATACTCTAAATTTGTTTGTCCAGCTTCACTTTAAAAAGCAAACTAAACATATTCACATCCTTTCTTCATGAGATCTGAGAGAAAAAACACAGGTGATAGTTCCCTTCTCCTCCTTCATTATTTCTTCTGTCTATTTTCCTCAACTATGGCCTTCTTTATGTTTTGTACTTTTTTCATTATTTTTCTGTATACAGAATGCAACTTTTTCTGTAAAAACACTATGTTAAAATGACTGAACGACATATATGAACAATAATTTTCAAAGATCCATACTTTTATTATTTTTGAGACGGAAGCTAAAGGGACTAACAGCCCTTGAAATTCTTCTCTAAAAGTATAGTACTGATAACTGTACTTGTAAACTCTAAAATATACTGTGTGGTAAGGCAGTTTTAAACCTTTCAGTGTAAGTGACTATGAATATTGATCAAAAGACAATTACTTTTTGATGCCTAGCACCTTGTAGGCATTTTTACACTACACTTGATTTTTTTTTTCTTTGCATGTAGAACCATATTGTTCCTTCATATTTAAGATAGACTGAATCAAATTTTAGGAATTAATAGTAGGAAGTAAGGTTTGATTTCCAACATAATATGGCAATAACTTTGAATGCAATAGAGTTGTTAAGAGATTCTCTCTCAAAACAGAATAAAATGGAAGATGTAAAAATGATAGGCCAAGTCAGGTGTTAGGCAATTACTGCAAGTGATAGATCAATAAGAATGAAGTTCTGCTCAGTGTCTGCCTTGTGCAGCAAAATGAGCAAGACGGAGACTCCTCCAAGCTGGAGAGAAGTACAAAGCAAAAAAAGATGCAATGCTTTAGCTGTGCCTAAGCTCTTGTGAGCAATTATTTGTCAACCCTGTATTGGAATGCAAAAAAACTTTGTGATCATCAAAGAAAAATTCAAGGATTGTTGAGTTATGTCCTCCTGCATCCTAAAACTGTATTATACTGGCAGTAATTGAAAAGACATGTGTTTTACCACCTCAGAAATGATTACTTTCCCTTTTGGCTAAACAGCAACAAAACTTGAGGTCTGGATTGTTCTTGTGTATGTGATGAATCTCTATGTAATTTCCTAAGTCAGAAGACCAAAAGAATGAAAAAAATCAAGCAAATAAAATCAAAATGTTAAAATATTCCAAATATATTTCCCTAGATTATTCCCATACATCTAACTTAGGTCATAGGTTTAATAACGAAAATCTATTAGCCAAGTGAAAGGCATTAACCTCTTTTCCCTTTTACTGTGACAGATGAAATTACATTTATCAAGAAGCACTGTCCTCTAAACACTCATACTTGATGCTCTACTTGCAATACACACACCTTCATTAAACTTTACATCTTTCAGCCATACAGTTCATTCCTGAACTCAGCAAATCCTTGACATAAATCATCAAAAGGACGACACTGTCTGAATTTGCATCAGTCTGAAGAAACTCTTTAACAAGAGGACTTTGACTCAGTTTTCAACCTTTATTCTAGGTTAGCTTATGAAAATGCATAAAGGCTTTCACCATGAGACAAGTGAAATGAATAAAATCCCGTAATAACCATTAGTACCAGAATTCATGTGTCTTGATATTTTGTAAAAGAATATACTGTTTAAAAAGTTAATAAGGTACATTCTATACAAGCCCTAGAGAAATGTCTGAACAAATAACAATACTACATATTGTTCCACAGAAAACCAACATTGCGTATTAATCAATGAGATATTCAGTATGTTATTAAAAAAAATGGGAATAAATGTTTTAATTAGAGCTGTGTCTAAAGCTATTATAAAGTCATGTCATGGAATTACAAATACAGCACTGACATGGCAACAAAACAAAGACTATCACATGATTTTTGCAATGTAGTCTTTCATTTGGTCATGAGAGATTTAAATAACTAAGAGGAATTTTACAGGTAATTAATTAAGGACCAGAAAAACATTTGCGGGATATGGTATTTGGATGTTTTTCCCTTTGTAAGCCTTGCCTTTCTTGGTGCTGGATGTACAGATAGTCAATGTATCATATTTTGGCATTCGAAGACAGTGCAACTGAAATCTCTACAGAAGGAGTTGATTTTGGATGTAACAAAGTATAATTACGAATGGCAAGGGTTTTTCTAGTTTTGAAGAAAATTAACACAAAAACATATGGGTTGAATAAAGACCAAAGTGTTTAACTCCATGACAATCAATAAACTTTTTAGAAGTGTCTTTCTAAAATTTTCCCCTAAAATGCACTTCCCTACATTAAAATGTTTGACTAACCAAAACAATTATAATTTCTCTTCTAGAAAGTGTCAGAATTAGTCTCTTATATCCATATTCAGACACCTAATGAAGTAATATCATTTTCATTCATGCTGAGTACTCATTAAATAGGAATAGTCAGAATCCAATAGTAGCTCAGCATGCTGGAAAACATTAAACCACTGGTTAGGAATCTTTAGAGCCGTTTAAATTACTTTTGCTGTTCAGGTTTACCTAAGGAAAAGAAAATCATATAGGATACTAGAATAAGAAGAGTATAAGTGATCTTGCTCATGAGTTCTTTGCTTAACATTTATGACTAGGGAAATATTTTTTTAATTTATACAGTGATTGCAAAATGGATCCAGAATCAGTGTCTGTGTTTTTTTATCAATGTGATAGCTATGTAACAGTGACACTCTTAGGCCTGAAGATTCCAAAAGGCATTTTGTTTCATCAAATATATGACCTGAATGAGCAACTGAACGTGCAACTCAAAGAGAACAGAGGCAGAGTTTCACAGCTGTGTTATAATCAGAGCTAGTTGGTTTGAAAATTAGGAAATAGATAACAATCCATCCCATACCAACTGAGTCTGTAAAGTCAAGTAAACATGTCCATATCCTAACTGTGGAATTGCATGTCCTTGCTATGGGATGAAAAAGAGGACAATTTTTCAAAAACGATATTGAGTCTCAGGAACAAAAAGGAGCATTTTGAATTTATAACAGCTCAGTCTTATATCCACTTTTTCAATTTTTCTTTCTTTACTGGAAGGAATCTGTGGCACTGTATTTCCTGTTTTATCCCTGGTTTTATGACATTTATCACAACTGAAATTAGGCTGTTCAGGCAACCATGTTATTCTGCAGAGAATAAGTGATATGTAATGTGTAGCACAGAAATAATTTCACAGGATTACTGGAATTGTGAAGTATCCAGGGCAGTTCACAAATATATAGAGATATTCAACACAGATTTTTTCTGTTGAAAAATAGTAAAAATAATAACTCCAGTTGAGAATGTACCTGTCTCAATGACAGAAGACCAAAGCAATTTGTTTCATTAGCCTACTTGTCCTCCTCCATTTGATGCAATTCTTGTCTCTAGCTTCAGAGTTAAACTACTGTTAAAGTTGTCCTATATTATGCAAGGAATCAGTATGTATCAAGGCTAAAAGGAAGAATGTATTGAAACCATGATAATCATCTGGGATACAGAGCTAGTTTCTGTAACTCTATAAGGTAATTATAGTAATTATTTTTGCAGCTGAATCTATATATAAATTTCTATATTACCACACAACCATGTCCCGTAGACTTAAATTAAAAAAAAAAAAAACCAAACATGCAGACACCTCTAAACATCTCACATTTCTTCTTTATTGTTAGCACTATTTTCATGTATCTGTGAAACACAGTTTCAGAAAATGTTAAGAATTTCAATGGAAGGGTTCAAAAGTTGCTGGGTCACAGATAAAAGGGTCACAGATAAAGGGGAAAATGAATTACTCTCAAGAATAAAATGATCAATTCTTGGAACAGGATATCATTTTAGAAAAATGTCTGTGTTTGATATTTCCTGTCCATCAATGACCTCTTCGCTGATGTTAGGAATTTACATTTCCTAGACCACCTCCTCTGTTGCTTAGGCAACTCCTATGAAAGCTGCTACAGGCCCAGGCTTCCTCTAGCCCAGCTGCTGAAACCCCAGGAATCTGGGGGTCTCTGTCTATTAGAAATAATAGACCTAGATTTGTTAAGATTTGGTAGATTCTTGGAAGAATGGAGAGGATAATATTTGTGCTGTGGAAAGCAATTGGAAGTAAGAATATTAGGAAGACCAAAGCTATGAAATGGAGTGGAACTGGGCAAAGTAAATATACAACAATAGCTTTATATTTGGTTACTTACTATATAATTTTTTATCATTTTCTTCTTCTTTGCCTTTTCAGTGAAACATCAAACATTTAGCTTCCAATGTACTTATACAAGCATACTTTTCATATGTCTAGTTAAAGCCATGCCGTGAAAGTGTAAAATAATGTAAACGTGCCATTAAAAAAGTACAAATAACTGCTTGGATTTTGTTTCTCACAATTCCTTGGAGGTTTTCTCTCCATATATGGCAAGAGGGAATTCATGGAAGAGTATGAAAAAGATTTTTTTATATAAACACATCTTTGGGTTTTTTTGTAATTCCTATCAAATGGTAAATGATGAATGAATATTCAGAAGATACACTTGCCATTTCAAAAATCTTATATTTCTATTTTGGTACCTATTGTAAATACATATTTGACATGTATAAATAAGCCTAGAAAAGCAGCAATTGTAAGACAGTCTGAATTGTAGTCATTTGTTGGTGAGGTTTATGTTTATTTTTTTATTCATAGGAACTCAACAATGTAACTATCTTGCGCTGGAAGCAAAATTAAATAAGAAGTCTTTTCAAGGAATCTAGGTGTGGTTTATTCCCAACAGATGAAACTGGTGACAAACTTGTTTTTTCTTTACTCTGGGATTTTCCATTATTTTAGAGTCTAGATATTGCTTTTAAAACTATTAGGTAGAAAATGGAATCAGTATTACACATTGATTATTCAAAAAGCTTTATTTTTCCATCAATAAACAGAAGATTTCCTTATGTTGTGGTTTGACCAGTGTCATAATATACTTAATTCAGGGATGACTACGTGATTTGCTCTGCCTTTAGTAAATTTGGCTGCATTGGATGTTGCACTGCTGCAATTTCAGTAGTGAAGCCCAAAGTACACCATTTAACTCTGTCTCTGGTAACCATGTATCACTTCTGTTACCTGTCAGTGAAAAGTTACAATTCCCTCCTTTTTTCACTATTGCCAAAATTTCAAATATAAAGAATAGAAAGATATCTTGACGTGTTGTCTTTATAAAAGATTGGTTTCCCTGTGAATTTCTGCTGTAACAGACAGCTTTAGTAAATTATTCAAACCTTCAAAACAATACAGCTCTCAATCTGATGAGGTTTGCTCACAGGAAACTTGATTAAAATATATCTGTAAATAAAGTGGCAAAAAGCATTTCCAGATAGTCTGTTTGGAATTTGTCACGTTACCATAACTTTTTCATATCTTATTGCAGCTTCTTTTAATATGGATAGCATGGACTTTAATCCGGTGCTTCAGAAAGGTAAATAGGAAAAACCTCAGGCTCAAGATTTGTATGTATATTAAGTACAAGTATGTACAAGGAGATATACACAAGTACATCACATTGTAAATATGCTAAATGTAGGACTTCATGAATTACCCTGGAACATACAATCATTGTGATCAATCACATTTTGATTGATAAGCTAATAACAAATATAATTTGAAAACAGATGGTAAGTTTGGAAAGACAACACAAAGTTTACTATTTGACAAAGTTTTTATTGTAATTTAATTTTGATTTAAATGGATGTATATAGTAACTGATATTAATTGGGTAGATTTTCATTTCAGTTTAATCTCGTGATCAGGAAGAAAACTCAAGGTACAAGAAAAAGGCCTAAGAAAAGAGGGAGATGTAGAAAAATTAAAATAAGCAGTAGTGTAAAGACTTTAAATTCGAGAGAAGGGTTTGACTGTCTTTTCACTGATGTGAGTATATGCCATGGTAACTATGAAAAGTCAGCAGACCATGCTTATAAAACCTACAAGGATAAGAGCAGAAGCAGAACCAAATATTTTTATGAATATCAGTTCCTAAATTTTCTCAGAGCTTTTTCAGTTTGTAGACTAGATTGAAATTTTGCCTCTATTTACACCCTTTAAAAGTTACTTATTCCAGCGGCCTCCACTACTGTATTCAATATATAAGAAGTGTTACTAGTGTCCTTTACTGGGAGAAGTATTACTGGTAGACATTCTCACTACATTAATTTTGCAAAATTACATTTATTGCAACATCTCCTTTCACACCTAACTGATTCAACACATCATCAGGATTATTATTATTATTTTTTTAAAATGTACCTCTTAAGTGAAAGCTTAGCATACACTTTTTCTAGCTAGATAGACACAGGAATATACTGACATATTACATAGTATTACATAGAATAGAACAGAATAGAATAGAATAGAATAGAATATTTCTGTCAAAAGGGACCTACAACAATCATCCAACTGCCTGATCAATTCAGGGCTGACCAAGTTAGCCCATGTTGGAAGGGTGCTGTTCAAATGCCTCTGGAAATATTGACAGGCTTGGGGCATCGACCACCTCTCTAGGAAGCCTCCTCCAGGATATTTGAACAACCTCTTGGTAAAGAAATTACTTCTAATGTGCAGTCTAAACCTCCCCTGACACATCTTTCACCTGTTCCCATATGTCCCATTGCTGATTAGCAGGGACAAATGCTCGGAATCTCCCTCTCCGCTTTCCCTCCTCAGGAAACTGTAGAGAGCAATGAGAACACCTCCCCTTCCTCCCTCAGTGTCCTTTTCTCCAAACTATATAAACCCGAATTCCTCAGCCATTACTCACAGGACATGCCTTCCAGCCTTTCGCCAGCTTTGCTTCCCTCTGCTGGTTGCATTCAAGGACTTGAACAATCTTAAATTGTGAAGTCCAGAACTGCGCACTGAAGATGAGACTGCACCAGCGCTGAATGCAGTTGAATGCATAGCTGCTTATGAATAAAAGATAGATTTACACTAACTTTAGCTTGCAAATCTTTTCATGTAGAATCTTCAATTATCTCAGGAAAAGTGAAATGATTTAAGAGACTGCTTTCTGTGTTATAAAGCCAAAAATTCTCAATTGTTCTTAAATGTTTCAGGATTGTCTGTAATTGTTTCCCTCTAACTGTAAATACAGAAACATATGGGGTTGGGGTGTCCTTCATCTTTCCAATATCTTAATCTTTTATAAGGATTTAACTTGCTTCATTTTTTTTCAAACATGTGAATTATGATTTAAAATGGTTGAATAAGAAATGTTCCCCTCCAAATAAGCTGCAGACAGCTGGAACTAACTGTGGCTATTACTGTATTTCTATTTAGCCACTAAGATGTACACTGAACTTGAAGAGTGGTGTTACCCTTTGTTGCTGGAGGAATGCCTGAGAAGAACAACCAGGAGAAGAAAGCCAAGTATCCACACTACCATGTAGATCTCAAACACATCAAACCTGAGATGGTCGTCCAGTGACCTCCACTGAATATTGGAGGTAGAGATGTGTTCCTAGTCATGCCGTTCTCCAGCAGTGCCAACTCAGGCAGACAGATATCAAAATAAATTATATCTTCTGGAAAAAAAAGGAAAAATGCCATTTCTGGTGGGAATGAGCAGAGTAACTTCTGTTTTCTCTGCAGTGAAAGCTCTACAATGTCAGCTAATGGACTTTCAGATATGCAAATCTGACTGTCCATGATGTTGCAACCTATGTTCAGTTTTATAATGCTCATCTGTCTGTGACCCAAGTCCCAGTTTTATGAATAACAATTGCCTGATTGGAGAGGAGCAATTAAGGTTAACACTTCTTTACCTGACGATGGACAGCCACTGGACAGCACAGACTATCATGCAAGTGAGTATATCAATTCATAGGCTGTTAGTCTGGCAGATCCCAATCATTTACCATACCTGCTAAGTAATAGATATTTGAGTCATCATGAATTGTATGCAGAGAAAGCATTACAGGGTTTTTCATCATCCGCCAAAAGCTGATTGCCTTTACTATTTGCTGAAAAATTGGTTTGTATTACATACTTCTGTGTCAGGGTCATTGAAACAGGTGTCAGTTCCTATACTCTCACATGCATTGCTCACACATGCCTTGTATGTCCCACAAATCCCCCAGAACAGTGTATGGAAAATAAGGGTTCATCCCAGTCATAAAAGTCAGCATTTTAAACTAGTAATAGGGAGAAAAAAAGTCTCTCTCAACTCATTAGAAGACAGACTTCTGAAAATGGTTAGTATGATTTAATGTCTGCAGAAGCCTTCTCCATTAACTGACAAAGGACACTAGAAGAAGAGATTAGAAGTAGAGGATTAGAAATCTAAATGGCAACCATCTAATGTGATGCAAGATGAATAACACCTTGGGGGCCCTAGACATGCTGATGAACCACAGAATCAGGAAGTTTGTCACCAGCTGTGAATTCTAACACAAGCTACTCCAACAACATAAATACTGTCCTTTTCCTTCAATGTCAGTGGGAGAGCACAAGAGAATTTGACTATTGGTGAAAATGATTAGACCACGAAAGTCTTCAGCTACAGGTTCCTCAAAACTATTTTAATTATGTTCTAAAAAATAAAATTGAAGATAAATAGATATGTGTATATAAAATCCCTCTTTCAAAAACTCATGCAAGTATGGAGCTGAATGCAGTTAAACCAAAAGTTCCTGCTTTATGGTAGTTTTAGCTAAGTTAAACAATAGCATGTCAGGAGTCTCTAATTATATAAAATATAACATGATGTCTGTTTAGAAAAAACAGTGTATCATACATGTAGTGCATACTTCTATGCCAGCTAACAAAATATAATCTAATAGCTTTTCTAAATGAAGACAAAAATTGTAAATTCTAATGAAGTTGCCTGATTTTTATTATCTAACCAGAGAGAACCCATGAAAAAAAGCTACCATAAGGAAAAAGTAATTATCAAAACTATTATGGGAAATTTTAGCAGTATAACGGACTGTTCAAAGGGATGCTATTAAATTCTTTCACTTCAGACGCTCCTTGAAAACATATCACAGACATACCACCACTACGTGTCAAATCTTGAAAGAAAAAGGGATTTTTAAAACTAAGAAAACACAAGCTTGAAAACCACAGAAGAATTATATGCTGTTTTTTTAACAGAGGGAGGCAGAGAGGGTAACAGAGCATGGTCCCATCCAGAGTGGCCACAAGCTCCTTCTAAAGTCAAGCAGAGCAGGGCTCTGTGTCTGCCAATCTCTGTGTTTGCACGTTTGTGTGTGTAACCTACTTGGCCTTTGTGGGAGGTCTGCATGGAACTCATTATTTGCTGCCCTGTTGATATCGATCTGTAGTGTACAGGTCACTGGCAGTTAATTATGTGTCTTTGACAAATTAATAAACCACTTTAATCTATTTCAATCCATTTTGAATTAAAATAATGCTTAGCTAATTCTGGTAAGACTAGAACACTGAACTAATCAAGTTTGTCTGCTGTATTCATTACTGGAAAACAGTCAATGACACAAAATATGCATGACCTGCATTCCTTGAAGGGGTAAGCTACCTAAAGGGATAAAGTGCAGACAGAAGTTATTTAGCAGTTCTTATTTTTTAGAAGGTGTTACGATCTGGGGTTTTGGTTTCCTCTCTGGTGTGCTGAAGAATCTGCTCAATGCTACAGTGAAATGCTAAGTGAGATTCCATCAGCTGAAACTCAATTTCATGAAGTGAAATCTTTTTCAAAGTAGTTCTGAATAAAAATTTTATTATATTCTAGAACTTTTTTGGCTTTATGATGAATTTGAATTAATAAGTAAAAATACTATGTTCGTGGGTATTTGATCACCTCATGTTATCAGATATTCTTTGAGTTAAATGCAACAGAACTCAGCTTTTTTCTAGAACAATTTTACAGACACACATATGTGTCACACCTGGCACTTATGTATAAAAACAACTTTGGAATATTCTTGGATTTAATTTGTTGGAAGATGGAACATAACAAGCTGCTTGTTGTCTATACATATGTAGCTCAGGATACCTATTTTGCTTCAGGAAAAGTACAGTTTTTATCTGGGCATCAGCTATAAATACTTTCACATTTACAATCCATTAACATGCTTCTGCAGTATGATTGACTCTGACTTTAGGAGCTATAAATTTCTATGTGCTGGATCAGACTTTCTGTGGTTAGAATAAAGAAAAAAAAGCTATACTAAATTTACCATACATATTTAAAATTAGTAAGAAATTAGAAATTGGTTACATTTATTACGTGGTGCACATTCAGGAATTTATCTACATTTTAATCAGTAAGAAATTAGAAATTGGTTACATTTATTATTTGGTGCACATTCAGGAATTTATCTACATTTTAATTTTTAATAATGTGATTTGGTTTGAGTTTTTTGGCAGTGTTGGGATTTTTGTTTGTTCTGGTATGCTTTTTAAGTACATCTTACATCTCTATCCTGTATTTCTCAGCGATCTGATACACTCCTGCAAGGAATAACACAAGCAGACCCATTAGATACAGAGCAATAACTCCTCTTGTGACATGAAATAAAAATTGATCATGCTAGAATCTATCAGACTTGAAACATACGCCTTGCCCTGATCCAAATCAATCAGTATTTTTTTAATAGTCCAGAAAATAAATTGTATGAACTAAAGATTTGCAGATGACTGGAATCAGTTTATTCCCTGTGATGGTTATCAGCAAGTATAACATTGGTAATACTTGCTACTTCATGGGCAGCTGTGATACCACTTATTTTGAAAAAATAAAATAATAAAGATCATAACCTCTACACATTAAGCAATATAAGACTAATCTGTTTTACTCTGTTTCTACTATTTTAAAGTTTCCTGTCTCGAGTGTCTAAGCATTTGTATAAAAGTAGCATGGACAGTTTGCCTACAACACAGAACAGAGAAAACTCAATGCAGAGGCAGCAATGAACATGAGGAGAGAGAGGATCTTGTACTACCTTGCTCTTTCACTGTCTCACCTCCTGCTCCATTGCTGTGCTCACAGGAAAGCTCTGGACACATCTAAGATATTAACAATTCCAGGGCTTGTTCTCTAGCCCTGAGCATAGCTACACAGACTGACTATATTCTGTGGGCTACATTTAAAAGTGCTTTAGCATCCATGACAGTTTCCACATAAAAAACTCTTGGTGTGGAAGGATACCTGCCTCATGCCTTGCTCCCACACTGTGCTTGGAAGAACACTATTTGTCCTGGCCCAAAGATGTGCTGAGTATTGTTCTAACATTTAAAGTATGAAGTTTTTAAATTTCAGTATTCTTACCTATGACTTGATATTTTTTATATTACTAACATACAGGAACTTTTGCAGTCAACATTAGATTATACTCTTGTTTTCCAGCTCCATAGAAACTCAAGATATTAAAATACAGTGTTATGCATTATTTGATTACTCCTATCTGTTCTCCTCTGATGTCTCAAGCCAGAGGCTGCTCATCCTCTTTTCACTGCTGGCAGAGTTCCCTCCTCATGCTGTGTCAGAGCTTGAAAAGAGAAGGGCAATTCTGTTCCTGACTGGTCTCTTGGAATGCATTCCTTCTTCTCTATTTTTTGCATTTTTCACAATTTTATTGCACATGTAAATCTCTGTTAAAGAACAGTCATCATTCAGAAATGTCTGTAAAGTTACAAAACTAAAAAATATGAACTTAATAATAATGTTGCAATTTTAGAATTTGGCAACCTAAAATGTTTAGTAGTCAAATTACAGGAAGTCACAAGTTAAGCTTAGGTGACTTTGCTTTTTGATCAATGTTTGTGTTTTAAAATACCAGCCATCTCTGCTAGTGTCCCCTGCTGTTTTCCATTCACATTATCCTTTTAGTATACATTCTTTAGTGTCCTTTTAGTATACATAGAAATCAATTATTTATATTGTTTTGTTGTTCCTTAAGAGAGAGATACACTTATATATATAAAAAACCCAACTATGCTTAATGTAATTATAATGAGAAGATAAATTATATTCTGAGTTAAAATTTTCAAAACTCAGTTCAATACCGAAACATGACTGGCAAGTTGTAAACATCTGTCCACAAACCAAGATTGTTCTCTTTTCATCATTAAGGGAATACATGAATGAAGTTCTCCTTTGAATTCGTATTTCAAGCGTCTTATTAACTTCAGAATTTTAAAATCAGTTTTAAAATTAAAACTGCTGTCTATGGCTAATGCAGCAGCTTATGATTTCAAGGAGGTTTTCTGAAATTTTTTTACTTTTACTTCTAAAAACCTGCTTCTTGCTTGTTACATTGGTGTACTTCTATATCAGAGAATTGTCTCAGAATTTTTTTATTGGACAGTGGGGGACAGAAAAAATTCTTCACTGCTTTCCTAGTTTAGATGGTGTTAAAGACATCTGAAGATGATGTGGTTGCCTCATAACTTACAAAGAAATTTTGTCTTAAGAGAATAATCAATCAAAGGGAATGAGATATATAAGGAAAAGGAAAAAGATTTACGAAATTGATAATTTTGTTTGGTTTAGTGCCTTCTGCTTTAGTTTTGAACTCTGGAAGTGCAATTCTCTATTAAAAAGATGATTAATTAATAAGGCACTGAGCATCATTATTGAAAATATGGTTGAAATACAATGCATTTTAAGACAATGTATATTTTATTAAGCAAGCGCAGGCACATCTTTACATAACTTCATCTGTGTGCTATTCCCTTTCCAGTTCTAAAGTGCTACCAAGATATAACAAACAGCAAGAGGAAGGGGGAAAAAAATTCCTTATTAAAAAATGAATTAGATATGACTATCTAGTGAACAATCCAGTTTTAGTATTTCTTTCTTGTAGAGTGCTAAATGATATACCTACCAAGCTGATCTTCAGCTGAAAAGAACAAACGTCTATTTCCCAGCACCAGCAGTGAATTCTAGATTAAATTATGATCAATAGCAACACAGATATTCAAATTACTTCGACTGATGATTAGTGAATCCTGTGAGCAGTTGATGTTAGCATTTGCATATCACTAGAGCTGTAGAATACAGACTTTCCATTTAAATACATTATTTAAGAAGGCATGTCTTAAAACATTTTCACTGCCAATATTTTTGAACAATAAGACTTATCATATGAAGAGAAAACATAAATCCTATAGTAGTCAGAAACTTTTCCTGTAGCATAGGATTTCAACCACTGTCCAGAATTCTGGTAAAGAGCTTGAGCAAGGATTTCTTTACAAAATCCTTTATTTTCCAATTTGAATTAAAGGGTTTGAGTGTTTTCCCAAAAGAAGATGAATACGAAAGAACATTTTGTTAACACTTATGTTATGACTTCAAAAACTCATTGGCAAATTAATTTTTACTAATTAGTTTTGCTTTTAGCTTACTTTGGCTTGGTTTTTTTAATTTTTTTTCTGTTGGTTTTGTTTTAATTTCTGTAAAAACAAGACATCTTGGTGTAAAAGATTAATATCTTCTCAAGTTTATCTTTCTGAATTATAGAGGTCTGCCTCTCCCTAGAGTCTTGGGCAAGTTGGAAATATCCTGTTCTTTGAAATGTACTTTGAGTTTTGACCAAGTAGTTTGCTTTATGATCTGTAATTTTCAGGGTGCTTACCGCTTTTGTCTATGTACATTTCCTAAAACACAGAATAAAAGAGCCAAATGCAAGAAAAAACATATAAATGTGCTGGTTTGAAGGATATTTTGTGATTATGTCTATTATTTTGGTTTTGAAGCTTGTCATTGAGTGAAAACATGGAATAGTCAGGATTTACTTGGGATAAGTACCCAAATAATACTTCCATTTACCAAAAATATAAACAAATATCTTATTTGTTAAATATCAAAAATTTTAAAGAGCTCAAAAATGCCTCTTAAAATTCACATTGCTAACAACAAGATTGTGTTAACATAATATTAAAATGGTTTTAATGTTAAAATGTTAGTCTGCATGGCACTGTGTTGTGTTTAAATAAGAAAACAACTCTTAGGGAGTTAACATGGAAATACCTAACATAAAGGTAACTGTACAGTTAATCTTCTATGGTCATGGACATGATGAACCTCCAACTTCACTTCCTCTTTTTTGTGGTCAAAATGTTTCAGAGGGCAACTTATTGCTACTGTGTGTATGTATATGCTGAATGAGAGTCCATTTGTCCCATTTGTCCTTGAGACAAGATGAAACTGTTACCACTCCTTGAAATCATCTTGATCTTCCTTCCTAAACTGTAAGAGAACTTTTTCACATCTGTTAAGACCTGAACTGTGTACAAAAACTCAAGTTTTCAAGTCAAAAGCCTAAGAAGGAGTGGAAACATTAAAGGTAGTAAAACTTCTACTGCTGGCCTTTAAAACTTCAGAAATACCTATTAAACTAGATACACAAATTAAAATATTCTGTAATCTCATCATTTCCTGAATCCTGCACAGATAATTGCAAGTTATCATCCAGCATATGGGATTACTGTGGCAGTCCATATGTTTTGTAACAGTTGGTATTCAAATGAAATATTCAAAGTCAAATAAGAAGGTGGTTGAGGAAACAAAGCCTGATTACTAGCAGCCACAACAGGCTGCTGGTTCCAACTCAAAATATTTTCCTTTCAGTTTGTTGGTTTAAACTGAATTGTATTAACCTGTTTTACAACTCCAAAAATGTAGTAGCAACATGGACTTGTATTTGTACAATAAACTTAAGTCCCAATAAGATCAACTTGAAACAAGCTCAACTGCAGATGATTTGAAGGAGGATATTTATTCAGTTTTGTTTATCTGAGCCATGCCCGTATAAAGTATCTATGGTATAAACTTGTCAGCATGCCTTCATGTGATCAAAAATATTACTGTTCTGGAGAAGCATTGGCCCAATTCTAAACTCAGAATGTGCTGATGTTTCATGCTACAGCATGCTTCAAGTACAAAAGGTCTGTTTCATTTCCATCTCAAGTTTCTCTTTCAGCTTCTTTTTCTGACACTTCTGTTTGCTCTGTTTTTCTAAAAAACTACACTGGAATCCTTCTGACAGACATTTTTGTTCATTTAAAGCTATGTAGTATACACTTTAAACTTGAATCTCTGCTAAACTTTTGAAGTGGGTATCTTTATCATCCCTACATCCTGCACTTGGGTTTGCATCATAACCTCTTCTCTGGATATAGCTACACTCAAAATTTATTGTGCAGGATACTGGGGCTTTTTTCACCCCCCAATATTTGGTGGAGAGGGAGATTTTCTTTTTAGGGAGGACCTTAGTTGATTTTATTAATGAATTTTTGTGCCTTACAGTATGCTCTAGAATGCACCTCTGATATGTTCAAAGTAGTTTTCTTCCTGGTGGAGGTAAAATTAAAATTAGTTCTCTCTGTGCATGTGCCTAAGACAGGAAACTGCTGTGAACTGGATTTCAACAGACACAATATGAGTCAGTCTTAGAATGGTAATAAATCGCATTTATTGTGAGTCATCTTCTGTCTATCTATATTTGCGCTATACCAGCCAGTAATGTAGAAGTTCAGGTTGAACGTGCAATACATGCTGGATTCCCTTCAGCACAAGGTAACATGGAAGATGGTCTCCAGAGTAAGGAATCAAGCAATACTCCAAAATAAAATTTTCTAGGTGAGTATTTGACTGTTTCACTCCACAGGTCTGCTCCTATTGTACCCTTCTGTTTGCTAAGACAAATAGAATTCTACTCTGCCAGATCTTCACCTAAGCTATTGACACACTAGGGCCCAAATAAAGCTCTGCTATCTTAGTCAATAAATGGCATTTGCTGATTCAAAAGTGTCCTGGGTTGCAGTGTGTTCTATTACCATCCTCATGAGCTGTTGAAACCAGGTGGGGCAGTGTTTCCTTGCCTCCTCCCCCCAGACTATCTTTCTGTTAATGGCCCATCATTGTCCTGCCGCATGACTCAGAGATAACTCCCTCTGGACTATCTTCTGTTAATGAGCCTAATCAATGGCTGGCCTCATGACTCATCATCCCATTGTGAGATGCTCAACTCAGAAGGAGGAGCCAAGCATTCCATCCTCGATATAATCTGAGATTCTGAACACCAGAGACAACTTTTCCAATGGATTCCTAGAGGACAGGAGCTACACAGCCACTACTGGACCTTCCGAGGA
>NW_008239110.1:4482871-4539367 GCF_000691975.1 Corvus brachyrhynchos
ACCCATACTTCTCTCCTAAAGAGGCCGGCAGCCACCATTTAGTCGGACTGCTACCAGCACCCTGCCCAACAGGGTGTCAGTTTGTATCCTGACTCTGTCAGTTTAAACCAGTGTTTTCTGACTTTGTCTTTTTGATTTCCCTATTAAATTGTTATTCTGACTTGGTGCCTCCCACTGGTTCTTTCTCAAACTAGTACAAAAATTTACTCTCAATTTCCTTTACAACTGGTAAACAGGATGATTCAGGTGCCTGCCTCTAATAAAAACAAAAGGTATTTCAATTAAATATGTTCTCAAATAATCCACTTTGGTTAGATGTCTAAAGTAAGCTGGCATGAACCCAAGATAGTTAAGGCTTATTTGGGGACAGTATGGTAGACAAATGAAAAATACAGTTTAAGGGAAGAATTTTCCTTTAGCTGAAGAAACTCTCAAATAATTGAAGGCAGCCTAAGACGAGGTTTTGAAGTGTTGCCAAGTTGCCAAAGTCCCTTTTCTGAGTCCCTCCTAAGTTCTACCATCACATTTACCTGTAATGATAACAGGTTTTCTGTACTTGAGTTTCTAACCTTGTGGAAAGCCCTCTACCGTGGAAGTGTCTAAGGGTCTCTGGCTCTAGAGTGAACAACAAAATAAACAACAATAAACACAAAGGAAACAAAGAAACAAAAGTTTCAAGTGGTTGAACCCAAAATCAGATGAAAATATAGGTAGATAATCCAGAATGCAGAACTGAAAACTTCTAATCAAGAGTTCTTCCATGAGGTGTCAGGTGTTTTCTTAGACACAGAAACTACTAGTAATGCATCATCAAAACTGCCCTCAGGTGAGCCTACATATATTCAGGATAAATATGTGCTCAGGAAGTCAAAACCTAACAAGTGTATCCTATTGCCACACTTCTATGCATCAATAAATTAATCTATTGCTATTTCAAATAAACTTTACATTCCTTGCTACCAAAAACGAGCATTTTCACCAGCAGTTCTGCTAGAATTCGAATGAGGTCATTAATCCCCCCCAAAAAAACTGCTCTGCAGCTAGAAGAAAAAGAATTATAATAACTGGAAAGTGGAGTGTTTTTATTGCATCGCCATGGGGTAATATATTTGGGTTTAGCTACAAATCTAGCATTTTTTATTAGGAATCTTCCAGGAGTCTTCCAAGGATTATCTGAGTCTTGTTTTTTAATGTGTAAGATTGGGATCCTGGTAACGTCTTTGGACAAAAGAATCAAAATAACACAGAAATAAATTATATCAGTTCACATCTGAGTAATTGCTTCAGAGAAGCAATTAACAAAGCTTATCAAAGAGACTGTGAGTTGAGTTTATGATATTAAACTCATCTTTGGCTTAACAGGATGTTATAAATTACATCTTTCTCCCACCCTGTGTTCTCATTGTTTCAAATTCACCATTAAAACTTCACTGTAGTTGAATAAAACTTCAGTGCCTTTTATCATGTAGAAGAAGTTCATCCACAACACACCATCAGTTGTCCTTTCATGGATTATCTATTGCCTACTCTATTTCCTAAGAAAATTTCTGCTTTTGCTTCTGGTTGGCTGTCATTCCTCTTTCATGGTGACCGACTGCATAAGACTGACTTATCAGATTTTTTTACTCACTCTGCCCTACCTTGAGGGTATGCCAGAAACTTGAAGAAGACACAAGCAGAACAAGAGATTATTCCATACTATTTGATGTCACAATTAGCAATTAATTCAGGGAGAGGATGGGAAGGGGGAAAGTTCATGGTTATGGTATTTGTTTTCCCAAGTAACTAATATGAATGATGAACTCTTGCTTCCCTGGAAATGGCGAAACATCTGTTTGCAGATGGAAAATAGTAAACAAACTCCTTATTTTGCTTTGCTTGCACATGTTGCTTTGGTTCTCTTATTAAGTTTTGTTGCTTTTGGCCTTCCCATTTTTTCCCCCATCATGTTGGGTGTGGGTGAGAAGGCAGATGTGTTGGATCTTAGCTACTGGCCAGGGTCAACCCACCGTGGCACTAGAAATAACCTTTGATACTAGATAACTGATAAACCATGGCAGCCCAGTTTAAAATTTCTGATACCCCCACATTTAATGAAAGAGATTAATAGACTGTTTACAACAGTTACGAAGTACAGCATGCAGCCGTTATGTGCACACTATTCATCATATCAACCAGTTTACCTTAATACATAAAGTATTAAAGGATAAAGTAATTTTCTGCTTTTGAATGCTAGTGAATGTGAAAAGCATTTTTTTCCTGTATCAATTTTGCTTGGTATATATATGCTGATCACATATGCTTCTTTGAAAAACTACTGTGCAAGATCATAAACACCAGCATCCTTTATATTGATGTGCTTAAATTAAGCATTAACAGAAAACAGGAGTCTCCAAAATTCCATATATAACTGTAGTTTATCATCATCAATTAAAACTCACATGCCACAAACAAATTAGTTTACATGCACAAAAAGAGGTCATATTTTGTAAGTGCATTAATGTGATTAACTCTCTATCAACCATAGTGGTCTTATTACATATAGCTAAGAATGCCCTTTCCTTATCAAGAGTAAATCCTTTCCCTTCAAGCAGACTCTCTGTATTTTCTATTGTGCATTAGATTTTTAACACTCATCATCACAGTATTTTGTAAATCTTGCTTAAGCTCTTCAAAATGAAATTAGCTTAATCTGAAAAATCCTAACACTTTAGGTTCTAAGATAATATAAAAAATACATTATGTTTTAAATATGTATTATCACATCATATATTGAACTTAAAAGTTTAATGGTAGCAGAACCTGAAGAGAAAACCTTTTGTTTAATCGGAATAAGGTTATTTTGCACAGTTTTGCAATCTTTAGAAATTATCTGCATTTTATGAGGCACTCCCTGAAATGATTTCATCTTAACCTGTTTGCAGATATGTCATGGGTTAGCACAGCTACGGAAGTGATTTGCTTGCAAAGAGGTGCTTACAGCTTCCTCTATGACCTAACAGAACCTATCAACTGGCTAGTTTGAATACTGACAATTTTTTAAGCTACTTAAAAAAAAAGCTTGACACGCCTCTGTGGTCCACATTTAAGAATGGACAAACCCGAGGAAAGCTCTCGCCTGCTTCCGGCCTTGGGACAGGTAACTGGGCAGGGCCCGTGCGGCCCAGGAGGGCCAGGCCAGGAGCTGCTGGACCCGGCCCGGGCCATGACACAGCCATCCTGGAGCCGTGCAGCCCTGTTCCACCTGCAGCCCCCCCACAGCCCTGTTACGTGCAGACAGCACGGCCCAGCTCCCCCCGACCTCCAGTGCGGCCGAAGATTCAGCTGAAACTGCCCGCTGTCCAGCAAAGATCATCTGACCAACAGCAATAAGCAAACTCCAGATGCAAGGCCCAGGTGAGATTAACCCTTTTAGTGCTGTAAGTTTCCTCCAGAACAGACGAAGCCTGCAGACATTAACCCTCTTCGAAGTCTGAGGAAGAAGGAAGGTGAAGAAAACACCATAGACACACCAAAGTCAGTAAAAAAGGAAGAGCTGACACCCTGAGGGAGGAGAAAGAGGACATGCTTAGAAGCTGGAATTCTGTTGTAAAGCTATGGTGGTGATGGACTATGATATATCAGAGCACCCGTTGTAATTTCATGAAAGCATGGGGGGTTGGAGTGTTCAAACTGTACTTGTGAGCAAAAGTACTGAAACAAGTTTCAGCACAAAAGTGCTGAAACAAGCAAATTATTGTAATTGTGAGCAAAAGTACCTGTGCTGAAATAAGCAAATGCTGAAGCAGATGTAATTTGATGAGAAGTTTGAGCAGGGAGAGATGGAAGTGATGAGGACTCTTGCTCCAAATCTGTTCCTAGAGATGCTCCCAGAGATAGTCCTAGAGATGAAGATGATGAGGACCCTTTTGCTCCCAGGGAAGGGGGAGGGCCTCTATTCCTAGAGATGAAGATGCTCCCAGAGATGGATGAAGAGAACCTTTGTTTTTGAACAGCTGAACCTTAAAATGGTACCCCAGTAGCTCAAGATTGGACCCTCGAAAGCAGTTGTGGGAAAAGCTGCAAGTTGGGGGAAGGGACTCACATGTGAGCAGAGAACCAACCCAGGTGGCTGTCTCGTTGTGATACTGAAGCCATGAGAGAAATTCTTGTGGAGATATCTCCATAGCATGAGCAAGAGAGACTCGTCTCCCTAAGTGAACTGAAAAAGGTTATTATAGAAGTGGTAAACTGACTGAAAATCTCAAGGGTTGTCTTTTTACATTGTCAGTGGGAGAAGGGAGAAAGGTGGGGGGAAGAGAAGAGTTCTGAAGGTGTGGTATGGTTTTATTTTTTTCTTTATCCCTCTTTTAGGTCTGTTAATAAACTTCTTTATATTCTTTCAAGTTTGGCGCCTGCTTCGCTTTCTCCTAATTCTTATCTCGCAGAAGGTAAGTAAGTAAGTAATGAGTATTTTGGACCAAACCACTACAAGATATCAAAATCGTGATATCTGTCTGTTTAAAGACCACTCATTTGTGTTTAGAAATCTTCCTATACTTAAACTTACTTTTGGACACAAGATGCTATCTCATAGTTCCTCCCCACCACCTCTTCCTAGTACAGTTTTTCTGTTACTGGAAAATTAAGATCTCCTCAGGACAGATCCCTAACACCAAAGCTATCTGGCATAGATTGATTCATGTTTTCTCTACCTGGGAAGTAAGTGTTCCTGGTCTGTTCTAATTTGCTAACTATGCTTGGAAGTGCTGGGAAGTGTATCAACTATTTAACCATACCAAAGTGACTTCCAATGTTCAAGGACATTCCTTTGTGCTCTTTAATTTATGCATGTAAATATTATTTCATAGTTTGTATTTTTTTTTACTGTAACTCTTCTTCAGTTCTTTCTTCTCTTCTCTTCCCTCTCACCTGTCTCTTCTGCATCTGTCTAGATCTTATCTTCATTTAAACCAAACAGCATGGCATTGATCAAAAGGTAAGATTATCAGAACTAATTCAAACCATTGAAATATTCATTCAAATTTGTTGGGAAGCTTCCTTGCCCTTTCCTAAGATTTGCTTTCATGTAGTGCTATTTTATTAACTATTTGCATAGTATCTGGTGTTTCATGTCTAACATTCCTAATTCCAAGTACTTTTCCTTTTGTCCCCGCTTGGTACAATATCTAGATTTTTACAGTATTAACATAAACAAAATCAAAAAAGTTTGAAATGATAGCTAAAGCAGTAAGATAATCCTAAACAATTAACTAACATTTTTTTAGTGGAATTTTAGAAAGGAAAGGAAGCATTACTCGATGATTTAACACCAAAGATTTCAATATCAACTTAGAAAAAATTATTTAAATAAATATGATAGAACAATCACAGAAACTATACTAGAACACTACACTGAGTCTTTTATAGACAGACATGGAGTTTATCGACAAAAGTAATGCTGTGTCCTTCGCATGAAGTTAAGACTTCAGACTATAAGGACTGTGCAAAAACTACATGAAGTTTAAGGAAAGTAACAACATAGTGAGCAAAGGATAATTTCCCATTATATAAAGCAAGGACTAGGGTCAATAACAGAAGAAAAGAATTTTTGAAAAGAAACTTGAATATCTGAGAGGCTTTTATTCTGCATTTAAAAGAGAAAAATCCATAAATCTAAACATATGACCATTTTGTGAAGCTTTAAAATGGTTATGTTTCCAAAGTCTGCAGTCATTTTTGAGATGTTCCATGGCAGAGATTCGTTTCTCGTGCCACATTACTGCTCCTTGGTGGTGGGGGAGGTGAGAGAGGAAAAAAAACCAGAAAAAGTCAAGACTAGTAGGGAAGATTACGTACTTACCAAACTGATGGAAACCATAAGAAAGATTTTTTTGAATACTGGATAGGGTTCAGGAAGACACAGAGAGGTCTGTTTTGATCTAACAGGCTGCAATATTTCCATGATGTGCTCTGAAATTTTAGCAGCTGAAGTGGCAGGAAGCTGTGAATGTGTGGCAAGGTAAACAAGAGCTGAAAATGGAAACCCTGAAATACAAACAAACCATTTTGACACATTTGCCAGCTGGAGCATCAAGCTGACAATTAAAAATCACTCACTTAACATAGTCAGATACAATAGAAACACAAATATTGGCAGAAACCAATGTGAGAAAGAATATGCCACACATCGAGGTGCATTAAAAACTGTTAATGAGAAAATAGAATTCGGGAATCAACTGGGAAAAAAATCCAAACCAGAAATGCAATAAAATAAATTAGCAGGAAGTGTTTCATAAGATTGGGAGCCAACAAGTCCTTCTGGGCACCCAGGAACACAATTGATTCAAAGATTTCTAATATCTCTAGTTTATATTAACCTTATTTCTTCAAAATAACACTTGTTACATATCAAAGGTGTACATGTATCATTTTCTTCAAAGATTACTCTTTGAAGTAATTACTCTTTTTGGTGCCATCATTTTGGCAAAGCTCTCTTCTCGTTTCACCAGTCAATTATCTTCAGGAGTCACTCTACAAGCACACCTGCTTAAAATTGTGAGCTGAATGAACACAAATACTCCAGGTTATAGCTCAGCATAATTATTCAATTATTTACTGTTACAAGGACCATATCAGCTTTAAGCTCTCTTTTGGCCCATGATTATCCTAATTACGACTTGAAAGAGAAGATAAATTACAAAATTTTGTAGGCTAAGTTCTCTAATACAGACTAGTGCTCTGACAGATTGGAACAGATGCACCAAATGCTTCATAAAGCCTACCTGACATTTCCTCCAAAAAAGTGATTACTCTAGAAAGTAAGACACAGCAGTTCTAAAGGAGCTTAAAGATAAAACATTTTTAATAGACCATCTTTTACTATTCATGAGAACATCATCAAATGACAATAAAATGACAGGCAGACAAAAAAAAAACCACAACATCAACAAACCAACAAACCTTAAGTCTAGTCATTGTAAATAACTGGTCTCTCCAACACAAAATCTTTAGGACTGTTATAGATTGGCACAAAGCAACAGGCAGATGTGACAAAGGGCATGGATCCAAAGCTTAGTAATTGAACTCTGCACCCTGAAAAAGTGAAATGTTAGGCTCAGGAAACTGTCACACCTATACCTGGCTGCAATGAATATAATGAATTGGTGCATTACCATTTACTGACTGTTTGGTTCAAGGTTACCAGAGGGAACAGTTAGAAAGGATGAGAGTACTTTACAGTTTTCAATGAAAACAAATTCATTTCAACAGAAGTCTACTCTGGATAAGCCTCTGACCAACTGAATGCTGAAAACATTGAATTACTTCAACTAGCTACCCTTCCCCATTACTATTGGTATTTTCTTTTTCATGTGAAAACACAAGAGGTTCAGTGTTCCTTTTACAATCAATATCTGCACTCCAGCATGATAAAACTTGTATTCAGACAGATATACAAGAAAACAATTCCTAATAACTTGAACTATGGTCCTTAGACACCACACAATTAACAGAGAACAAACACGTTCATAAAGATTAAATTACCTCCAAAAGGGGAATTTCATATGCAGTATTGCCTTCTTTAAATACAAACCAAAAGTTCAACAATTTGGGTTATAAACAAAAAAAAAAAAAAAAAAAAAAAAAAAAAAAGACCGGCTAATGCAGCGAGTGTACCACCAAACTCTTCTGCAGGGTTTTGGTTGCCTGCACTCACTCAAGGTCAGCTCAGAGGTAGGGCAGCTGTGTAACCTTGACTCCAGACGCTGGGAAGAGAACTAGTTGTTAAAAAAAGCTGTGAGAAACCTCATTAGGACGTCCTTGGTTTGGCTTAGGAGCGGCAGACAAGCTAAGGTGCTTTGCCTTTTTCCTTGCCTGAGCAACAACACAGGCCTTGTGCATTGATGATCTTGGCCTTGCCTTGTTGACTTGACATCCTGGCTTATCTTCAGACTTCCTCATCACCACAGACATGTCTGGCAAACAACACTTTTGTCTGACCCTTGTTGCCATCACCAGTCCTGCTCTGCTTGCCCTGTTCAGCCACTGTGGGACTGTGCCCTTGTTGGTGATGTTCCTGTTCTGTCAGTGCTGTCAAAAGTGCTGTGGGCTTTGTTTCCTTTGCAGGAAAACACCTATCACTGCCCCTTGAAAGTGATTGACCTTGTCTATTATAAGAGACAGAAAGCCAGGATGAGCTAAATTTCACTGATGATGAGCACATAAATATTTCCTGTAATTCATCTCTTGTTTACTTAGAAAGACAAAAAATACAAACTTCTAAGTTGCAAATCGAACATGTACACTTACATGTTACCTGCTGTTTCCCTCCAGCCTGAATCTTTTTGGGATTGAGACTAAGTAACAATACAGACTAAAGCTCCCCTAAAACACATCCTTTTGTGTTTTCCATTCACTGTTTAAGATACATAATTTATAGGCAGAGCTGAATGTACAAGTAGGAAATACTCCAATTAAGTTCTGAGAATCTAAGCTAGATCAAACCTCAAAACCAATTCTTAAGAGTCACTTTCTACATCCAAAGCCCACAAAACTTTCACTAGGGTGAGGTTTCATGTCTAAACTGTTCCGTATTTTAAGTGGGCTAATGAAAAACTTGAGTTAAATGCCAGTACTGTACAGAAAATTCTGAGCTTGGTTTTATTTAAGGTTAAGTAAGCAAAAAGAGAGTTCTGGTTACGCTCCACGCATTGCTGCAGTCAAAAATTATAGCAATAGCTGGACAATCCTGAATCCAAGTCATGCAAACATTTGGCTGGTAAGAACTTCAATACTTGAACTTTAAGACCTTGTTACCTTTCTAGTGCTTCCACATTGTGGAGACAACTGCTTTCAATGAATATGATCCTCTTAGCAGTCCAAGCATCCATCATGGTTAACATCACTCCCTACACACTTACTACAACTGTAACTAGCCTCAGGATTGCATCCTCTTTTATATATTATGTGCCCATTCTTGTCTATAATCCTCTTCTATATTTAATTACTATTACACTAAGAGAAATTATAAATTAATATAAAATATCAAGAATTAGAGTCATTGAGAGAGCTATCCTACCTCTGCACCTACTCCAGAAATTTCCACAAAAAATTTAAGAACTTTTCACTATTATATTTATCACTACAACCACATTATTTTTTCTCCAACTTTTTAACAGAAAGGGACTTATTTAAACCTCTATGTAAGAGGTGTCAGAATCCATTCCAAATGTTATGACCAGCTAAATATTAAGCTATTAAAGAACATCCAAGGGAGGGCTATGAGGATGCTGAACAGTCTGGAGAGGAAGCCGTATTAGGAGTGGCTGAGGTCACTTGATCTGTTCAGCCTGGAGAAGAGGATACTGAGGGGAGACCTCATTATTTCAGTCTACCACTTTCTTGTGAGGGGAAAAAGAGGGGAAGACACTGATCTCTTCACTCTGGTGATCAGTGACAGGATGTGATGAAACAGCATGAGGCTGGGTCAGGGGAGGTTTGGGTTGGATATCAGGAAAAGGTTTTTCACCCAGAGGGTGGATGGGCTTTCAGACAGACTCCCCAGGGAAATGGTCACAGCACCAAGCCTGTCTGAGTTCAGGAAGCATTTGGACAATGCTCTCAGGCACATGGTGTGACTCTTGAGATGTCCTCTGTAGGGCCAGAAGTTTGACTCAATGATTGCGACAGGCCCCTTCTAACTCAACATATTCTGTGATTTAATGATCCTGTGACCAGAAACCAGTCCAAATCCTATTTTTAAGTCTTTTTGACTATTTTGATTTAATATTTTTCAGTTATAAGGGGATTCAATGTGTAGTTAGACATTGTTTAGCTTAGCAGAAGAAATGTTTAATCAGGTAAAAATTTTCTACCATACACTTTCAGTGAATATTCTCTTCTTTCTGATATTCCTTCATAATTAAATTTAGAAAATATTAAAACATTTAAAATTCCATTCTGTTCTCCTAATTACTGAGTACAAAGTATCCTGTAATATGTGGTTAGATTATTTTTGCTATTGTCCAAAATTTTCCTGGTTTTCTAAAAGTGTGACATATTTGTCCACTATTTGTATATATGTATTTAAACTAGAACCACTTGCAGCTGAAATGGGGAATTATCAGTTTTTAAAATTCTCTCTATTTTTGTCCAAACTTTGGGCAAGATCTTCTTCAACCAGAGTCTAAATACCCAGCTGATGCTTCTTCTTGTGTGTGTCAATCATGAAACTGACAGGAACAGTAAGTGTGAATATTAACTTCATTGATATCAGAGAAAAGCAATTACAGACCCTGTCACTTATTGGCTGTAGACTTCTGGCTTTTCTGCTGAATATATAATCCCAGAAAATAGAATAACTGGCCAAAAAATGTTCACATGCCAATTGTATTACCATATGAAAAGTACATTCTTTGTTTACTTATTTATTGCTTAGTAAAGCTAAGTTATAAACTTAGTTACTACAAGATCTGTAGTAGCTCTGATGAGGCAAATAAATAATTTTGGTACTCTGTATAATCTGAAGAATTTGATTTAGGCACATGATGCTGAAAAAATTGTTGAAAGTTCTGACAAAAATGTCTCCATCTCCCTGTTTGCCTTTTTTCTCCCCCTTGAGTATGTCTTGCATTGCTAGTTCTTGCACTCTAAACTTCACAAAAAATAATATTAGTGATACCATAAGAATTTGTGTTTGGGATTTTTTCCATTTTAGCAAGTACACTAGATTATGTAGATGAATATTCCAGGTGAATGAAAAACAATACAGGATCTCTTTCTTCAGTTTTGAACCAAGGAGTGGGACAAGATGATGATTGCATATAGATTGTATATTACAATATATTATCTATATTACATATAAATATATAATCATATAAGCCACTGGTTAGACATACATCATTGAAAAACTTTAGGTAGTTTTATTGTGTCAAAGCTGTCATATGTTCCTAAAATATGATCAATTATATCTGTCTAACAGAAAGGTTCTTTTTTACTTGAGTATGTAACACAAAATGTGCTTATATGTATATGCTAATTTGTTTTCCTCTAAACATGGTGCAAAATCACTCTAGTCAGGTTGCCTCCACAGTTTGACGCTGTTAACAGTTGTCTTTTGACTTACAAATAAAAAGTGCTTCAACATCAGCAGAGAAAGTTATATTTATGGTATTTGTAAAAAATTTTGGTACATGTTGACCAGATTCTGATTTTGTGATGTTCAGATAGAAAGAGTTAGTAAGATGAAGACAGATTAGATAGAAAAAACAAGTCTTTGATGAAGCAATTTATTTAAATGAAGAATCATACTTCCAATTGTTTACTTATTACAAGCTATGTACTTAACTCTTATTTTCAGTGTCACATTAAGTGGATTTCAGTATAGATCTTAGTGTTCAAGACTAAATAACAATAGAAAGGCATTTAAATAAATTTAATATGTAGAGAAGTTACTTTTCCATCACCAAATGGCACTATTTAAATTAACATAATTTAATAGTAATCACTTAAACAGACTGGCATCTATTATTTGATGTGCTGGTGACAAATGTCTTTCCGTAGGATTCAGTCCTTTCCACTGTTCATTCTCAGCTGAAAAACAGGAGAAGTAAATGCAGTCCTAAGTGAACTTTTGGTCTCTGTTGGCTCACCACCAGCTGGAAAAAGACCTGTTCCAGAGGACAAAAAACAGTCTTTCCAAATTCATAAGAAGTCAATAACATTTTGAATTTAAAACATGTAATTAACACCCCATCATCAAGCTCTTCTATTCATATTATTAAATGATTAAAAAGATCAGTGTCTCATTCCAAGGTTTTATCGTGATACTTGAGTGCTGGAAGAAATGTAGACACATAGAACTTGATCTATTTTCTTGGAGACGTACAGCATTAAAGTAGGGGAAGAGGTACAGGAAGTTGTCCATTTGAGGAACCTCTTCTTATCACAAAGTTGCTAGCTCTGTTTAGACTAAATTTCTCTGCCCCTGGTTCCTGTAGGGAAGGGCAAGATTGAAGGTAATTATTCTTTAGCAAAATATGTCTTCATTGTATGTTAGAGAAACAGCAGAACTCTGACCAACATCAGTCTTTTAGTCCATTTCCAGAGGTATGACAATCCTGGTACTAGTGAGACATAGTGGAATGTGTCCCACTACTGAAGTGCTGAGATAGAGGGCTATGGGCTGTTCAGAAGGGGTGGGCAGGGCAGGGGAGGTGGAAGAATTGCACTGTAGATAAGGGATCCTTTACAGACCTTACAGATAAGGATGATGTGTTTGAAAACCTCTGGATGAGGGTTAAGGGAATGAAAATAAAGCAGATATTGAGGTGTGTGTCTACTACTGATCACCCAGGTAGCATGACAGCATTGAGGAGTTATTCTACATGGAATTAGAAGAAATCTCTACATTGGTAGCCCTTGTCCTTATGGAAGATTTAAGTTTCCCAAACATCTATTGGGAATTCCAGAATGCTATGAGAAACTAGCCTAGGAAATTCCTGAATAAGTTGAAGAAAATTTCTCATCATAGGTACTCACTGAGACAACTAGGAAAGGTGTGCTCCTAGACTTGTTCTTTGTGAAAACAGAAGGACTCATAAGAGATGTGATGGTAAATGGCTGTCTTGGTTACTATGATCAAAAATGAGTTTAAAATTTTTGGGGTAATGAGAAAAAATAATATCAGAGTTTCTACTCTGGATTTCAAGGGATCATGCTTTAAGCTACTCAGGAATCTAGTTAGTGGTGTGTCCCGGGAACCTACTTTTGAGTGCTTGCAGTTCCATCAAAGTCAGCTAAATGAATTCTACAATCTATGGAAGCAAGGTCAGGCTGCACAGGAAGATTACAAGAGCTGCTGTTTGCATCTGTACTGAGAAACCACGAAAGGCCAAAGCTCTGCTGGAGTTGTGTCAGACAACAAACCAGGTATTTTAACTATGTCAGTACAACAGTAGGTCTAAGTTACATGAGAGGACATGTCTCAAATATACAAATCTGGATCAAGGAAGCTGATATTAGGATATCAGGAAACATTTATTTACAGAAAGGGTTGCCAAGGGTTTGAATAGGCACTCTGAAAGGTGGTCAGTGTCCAATGCCTTTCAGTGTTCAAGAGGCCACAGAAGAAGCATATTGAACAACATGCCACTAGAAGAAAAACCATATTAATGTACCTCAAAAATATGCTTGAACTTTTCTTCAGCCTGAAGTGGTCAGGCAATTGGACAGATAATTGTATGTTTCTTCCAAATGGAAATATTTTAGTCTAGTCTTGTGTTTTCTACATGGAAAATCTAAACCACATATATCAGCACAAAAAATACAGCATAAAGTCACCTTTCATCTTCATGTCCCAAGGAGTACTGATGGCATTGGAAAAATTTACAGAATTCAAATAAAGCTTGTTTTCATATTATAACAGAAGAATTTGCTCTAGTGATCAATGAGTCTTTTAACTGTTAATTTATTATTTTCCACAGGAAAGACAATATGATCTGAAACTTTATAGGCAGTACAATCAAAGCTACTCAATAACTAGTCCCAAACTCAGGACCAGAAATGAGATTATATACTGAGATAAAAAAACAGTAGTGTCTATCAAATAAGTATGTGCAATGTAAAAATGTAATACAAAACATTCAAGACAGCCAATGTGCAATATACACAGTTAAAAGTTATGTGTAGAGAATCATTATGAAGACATGTATAAGACAGCAAAGAACTATCAATATGAAAAATCCTCACTTTTCACATGCTTTCCAGTCATGAATATTTGTTCACTAAGCTTCTCTGCTCTGCTCTCTACTGCTATGTGTGCCTTGTTGAATAACTAAAACTAGTTTGGTTATCTCAATACGTCAGTATAGACATACTATATATCTTCTAGATAACGTATGTGTTCTAGACACAAGATGGTATGACATATCTTTTTAAAATTATCATTCACGGTTATAGATTAGCAACGCCCTTCAAAACTGCTTTATATGTATGGGAATCAAGTTTTCACACTGAAATAGGCCACAATTTTTTTCTTCTTATTTTCCTTCCTGTTATTAAGATAGTCAAAATTTGTTATTTTTAACTATTGAAATTTTTGTGTTCTATTCAAGTCAATGAAATTTTCAAGCATTAAGCTTCCATCTGGAATTATCTTCTAATTAGCAGTAACACTGGAAAACATTCCTTGATTTTTGTTTTTATCTTATTGCAAGCCATTTGTGCTATTCATCTCCGTGACCACATAAGTTAATTGCAGACAAAGGTATTTCCATTATCCTCGTTAACTTTAATTTCAGCTCTGGATGGAACCTGCCTTCTTCGTTTCAAATATGAGCACTATAAACAGACACACACACACACACACACACAAATGGTAGTCTGTTGCTATGAAACATATCTGAGTTCCAGGCATTACTGTATTGTGTGACTTTCCCAGAATCACCTGACTTGATCCCATCTTTACAAATTATAGTCTATTGTCTTTACAAATTACTTTAATTTGCATGGTATTTGACTTCCAAAAAGCCATTTTAAGATGACTGTTTGCCTCCCAGAGGAAGCACCACCCAGACGCAAACAGACATAAAACACCACTCTGATGTAGGTTTAGGCCAAGTAGTATACTAGGTTTCAGTCCAGTTCCTTTGCAAAAATCTTAAAATTGCAAATAACATTGCAACTTTATAGTTGTTTAAGCACTCAGAAAAGAAGTGTCAGGCGTAGTGTGAACCATGGTGTGAAACTTCTGTGTATCTGTTTCATTTGTGACCACGGTTTTCCTGGATGAGCAGTGACTCCAGAAACAGTATGAGGAAAAGGGCTGATCCTATCAAAAGGGAAAAGGTCTGGCTGCCTTTACTTCATTTGGCTGCAAGTCCTCACATCCTAGTCCAAGCTGTGAACTTCTGCTTTTACATTAGTACCAGCACAGTCACTTTGAAGAGGATTTATCTGGGAAAGTATTGGCCAATGGCCTTGCTCTCTTTCTTCCTGTATGAGTATTTGTTCATTGCACACAAAGATGGTGTCACCTGTTTCATTAGGGCATTGTAAAAGTGGCCCAGCCTACAACATTTTGCTATGCTTCCTGTGGAGAATCTGTTTACAGAGACTCTGAACTTCCTTTGAAGCACTGACACATACAGTTGTGCACTTTATATCCACTCATTGTGCTCATCCTCGTCAGTATCTTTTCTGCTAAAAGAGCATTAGACGTTTTGCAGGTCTGTTGGTATTCCTTTTTTTCCTCCTATTATTCATTAAATATATCTAAGTCCTCATCTCTGGCATCTTTTCTTCTTACAGGTAGGAGATTATAACCATGATTACATTTCAATGACACGATCAGCATCAGAAAATATTATTTACACATTTCCACTTTAAATAAATATTTACCTTCCTGAACTGTGCCGGTGTCTTCAAAAGAAGGTGTTATTTTCCTGAACATATTGATAGAAATTGTACATTGCAGTGCATCTATTGATTGAAGTGCCTAAGTGCGTGTGAAATAGAGAATTTTAGTTATGTATTAGGCAGCATTAACTTCCCAGCACTGTGAAAATGGGGTGACATAACACCTCAGACATCCTGAAATATTCAGTAATATTTGGAAAACTTCTGCTATAGAAGTACAACCATGTCTTGCATCTGCTACTGGTTTCATGTCTCTATCAGTTAGTTATATTATAAAGGGCTCTGGAGTGGTCACATTACAGTTACTGTAAGAAATAAAACAATTATCTGATTGATTCAGTTTATCATTACCAGGGGATTCAAGATGTGCTGATGGCACTGCTGCCAGGCTGAAATCACGCCTGACTGTTGTGGAGTCTATTCATTTCACATACTTGATAAGTCAAACTGTTGTAGTCTTGGATAGTCACATTTGCTAGCAATTAGTAGTGGCTGTTAAAAAATTAGGTGGGAGAAATTTATATGTTTTGATAAAAGTAAGGGGGAGATTTTTGGCACAGAGAACTTCTCATCAAACTATAATGTTGTCAGCTTTCCAGGACTAGACAGAGGAAAAAGAACAATAAAGAGATTTAAAATTAAGTATTTGTTTCAAACTACACAAAAATGATAAATATATGCCACAAGAGAGAACAATAAGAGTTTTATTTTTCTATCCTGAGTATTTACATGTACCTATGATGTTATTAATGGGACTGCCTAAAAACAGTCATTCTACAAGATGGAATGGTATCTCAGTTGCTCATTAGTATTGCATTATTCATCACAGCTTCTGAAAGGGAAAAAAAATTGAACACAAATATTTCAGGAAGTTAATAAATTACTATCAGGAAATTTGCATGCTCAGCATCTTTAAGAAAGGGTCCACTGCTGTTAATGCTATCTAATATACTTGAAATTTGTAGGCAGATCAAATAGTGAACAAGAAAAACCTCAAGAAATAATAGAATATGTGGTAAAAATAATAAGGAACATAAATTGAATGTTAAATCAGAAAAATAATTCAAGTATCCCTAAATTTTCATTCTTTCAAACTCATTCTTGAAACCAGTGAATATTAGATACCATGTTTCTTTACTGGTTTGGGCTGGAATAGAGTTTGTTTGGTTTGTTGTTTTGGGTTTTTTTTCATAGAGGTTTGGATGGTGTTATTCTTGGATTTGTGACCAAAATAGTGTTGGAAACACACCAATGCTTTAGTTATGTCTGAATAGTGCTTGCATGGAATCAAGGTCTTTCACTGTTTCTCCAATTGCTCTGCCTTTGATTGGGTTGGGGTTCAGGAGGAGTTGGGAATGGACGCAGCCAAGATAGCTGACCCCAACTGACCAAAAGGATATCCCACAAAATATCATAGAATCATAGAATGGTTTGGGATCTTAAAGATCCTCTGGTTCCATAGACAGTGAAACCTTCCACTTGACCAGGTTGCTCAAAGTCCTGTCAAACTTGGCCTTGAACACTTACATGGAGGGACATCCAGAGTTTCTTTGGGCAACCTGTTCCAGTGTCTTACCACCTTACCTTAGAGGGTAAAGAATGTCCTCCTTATGCCCAATCTAAATAAAAGAATCACAAAATATGCTGAGCTGGGAGGAATCCACAAGGATTGTGGAGTATTTTGTTTTGTTGCTTTAAAGGAAAATGAAATATAAGTAGATACCCACAAATCTGCATTGGAATTCTGTACCAGTCTTATTATAACGTGTCATCATTTGGAAGGTTGGAGGAAGAAATTTTGAGGAAGGAGAATTTAGAATTTCCACAACCTTTCCATTGTTATGTATCTCTTGTAATACAACCTCAAAAAGACACAGCTGTATTCTAAAATTGAATAAATCATACTCCCATGACTTGCAAGCATCAGGAAGTAAACCATAGCCATATTATTGCATCTAGTGCACCTAATTCTGTGCAAAAAGTCATTGGGTGGTAGGGAGGAGGGAGCAGAGATAACATACTAAACAAAATCCTAAAATAAAATAAAATAAAATAAGTCGCACACACAAAAAAACCCCAACCCCAAGCCAAGAAACAGGGTGCGTTCATGCTCTAGGGCTGTGATGTTGGGAGACAGTTTAGTTACAGAGCAGTAAGATATTCTCTTCAGGTTATTCTAATATATTGTGACTAGCTCTAATATGTTTCATGTAGGTCACTGACAGAAGACAATGCTCTAATTCCTGTATCATTTATAAACCTTTCTAACAAAGCTCTCACATAAAGACATACATGTAAACCAAAACACTAAATAAATTCTGTGGTTTGTGGGGAGTTTTTACCAGCTCCCTGTAGCGCAAGTGGAAATAGTGACCTATGAATGTAAAAAATTCCTCCCTACTGTAATGATGAGCACTGATCACCAGTAGTGATCTCTCACTACTGAGGGATCAAAGAAATTTCTACTTATTCCTTATCAGTAAATTTCATTTGTACTCAACATAGATATTTAGAATTTTTCATTAAGTTTGCTGAATTCCTTCCCATTTTCTCTTTTTATATTGCATGCTAGTGAGCCTTCAAGGACATTCCCTGAACAACTAACATTATTTTCCCTTTCAAAATGCTTAGCACATTTGATATATTAAAGTGAAAATACCCCTGAAAAGAGATTACTCTTAAACCATTAATTTCCTGCACTTTATTTCTCAGAAGCACATCTCTTCCAAGTATCAACTTTCTACACTCTTCTTTATCAGGTATCCTAAATACACTCAAAACTTAATCTTTTCAGTTATGACTTCTTGGGGGAAAATATGGGTGCATGTATAATACACTTCATTACAATATTGATTCGCAACAACTTCACAGAGAGAGAGAGTAATCTGATCTGCATTAATCTGTTTACTGCCTCAGGCTGCATGCATAGAAGAACTAGATTCCCAGACCACTTCGATGATATCCTTGAAGGCAGAAAAAGCTTAAAGATAATACTTTGCTTTCTCCAAAGAATTTCAATTGAACAGGAAACCTTTTCTTCAAATAGATATTCTAGCTAACGGCAATTCTGTAAGGATGTATGTCAACACTTTATAGCAATTTAGTAAGGAACGTGTACAATTTGGATCTGTGCAATATACTTGGGCCTTTTCCAGAATACTGGTGAATACTGGGACCAAATGTTACTTTTCAATGGCATTAAACTTTTCAAGATCAGAAACTTCTTTTCTCAGTGTATAGGCAACATTTCTACAAGCAGAAAACATCTTTGGTTTCCACCAAGATGTTACTTCAGTGCAATTCCAGTTCTGACAAAAAATGGGATAACTTCACAACTGATTCTTTGAGATGCTTGGGTGCCTGCCACACTAACATTTTGCTGAATATGCCTTTTGTGCTCTTATCACAGGGTAAGTTTATATATATGCAACTGACAATAAAAACCTAATATTGGTCAGTAGTCTCCCAGGCTTCCATAAATGAATAACTGGTAATGTTAAAAAAGCTTTAATGTGATAATATAAACTGCTTTTCTCTATAATGCAAGTCATAACATTCCATGAAATAGATCCAATTAAAAAAAAAGAAAGAAAGGAAAACCCAATATTGATTAAAAATTGTCATTCAAGAACTTTTAGAATTACTAGAGACATTAATTCAAGTTTCATTTCATATTGCCAAAAGAGAGGCCAGTGATATAAATTAAAAAATATATTGATAAGGATATAATCAGTATTTGCTAGCCTTGAGCCTAAATATAAATGATGTAGCAAAAAACAATACAGAAGAATTTTGTAACATTTTCATGGTATAGCCACAGAGAAGTTATTGTGTTAGGTTTGGGCCCCCTCAGTACAAAAAAAGACATGGAGGCACTGGAGTGTGTCCAAGGAAGAGCAACAAAGCTAATGTCTGGAAAGCAAAACTTGTGAGGGAGCTGGGGTTATTTAGCCTGGAGAAAAAGAGGCTCAGGGCTGTAGCAAGGTGGGTGCCAGTCTCTTCTCTCAAGTAACAGGGGATGGAACAAAAGTAAATTAACTCAAGTTGCTTCAGGGAAGGTTCAAAATAGATACCAGGAACAATTTCTTTGCTGAAAGAGCTGTCAAGAATTAGAACAGGCTGCCCAGTGAAGAGGTGGGGTCACAACCTCTGGAGGTATTTCATAGCTATGTAGATGTGATACTTAGGGACATGGTTTGTTTAGTGGTGGACTTGGTAGTGCTAGCTTTGAAGCTGGACTCAAAGATCTGAAAGGCCTTTTCCAAACTATGATTCTAAGTTCTAAGAATTTTATGTGAGTTTATAAGCCACATGAACTCCAAAGAGGAAAAGACATGTAGTTGCATTTAGGAGACTTTCAGGAAAAAAATTCTAGACAAAGGATAAGTAAAAAAAGAACAACAAGTAGGCAGGGCATTGTGCAGAATACATGAAATGGATGATGGCAAAACCAAAACCAAGACATGCGTTATCAGGAGCATAACCTCAGGTGGGAGGGAGACTAAAAACATCAGTCATGAAAGAAGAAAAATAGAAAAGAGAACAAACTGATCTATCTTCAAGATTCAGTTGTTAAATAGCTCTCAAGTCTGATCACCTCTGTGGCTAAGAGCCATAGCCATCACCGCTAACTACATGTGTTGTAATTACAAGTGCAAAGACATCAGCTGTGGGGTATGGCATACCGATAGTTGATTTAGCGTATAAGTGAACAAACAAGAAAGTTTTTCATATGAAGCAATGATGATTAATAATAGATAAGAGCCAACAATAGTTAAGTTAGAAAAGTTTTCGTTTACATTTCAAAACTAGCCTCATTTTTCAGTCTTCTGAGACTTCTCGTCCCAAGGATCTCCATATACCATATTCCATTTGATATACATATACAAATGCCTACATGCATTTGCCTACCTTTTAGGGTCTGCACTAGGTCTCTAAATGCCCATCATAACATTTAGTCAGTGAATTCTTAACACTAGATTCTTACTTAAAGGACTGTCCTTCCTTCATTGACTGCTGGTTAGGTGTCTATTGATTACAATGACCATTTTTTTACTCTTGATGACCCTGTGGTTATTTGTATGCTGCTGTCTGACTGGACTGTATTATAGTCTTTGGATTTAGTTGCCCAACTAGTGCTATTTTAAAGAAACAAGAAGATGCAAGGCATATGGACCAGGCACATAAGAGTCAAAATTTTAAGATAGCCATGCCTTTAAAGCTGAAGCCAAAGGTCAGGTGCAATACCTTAAGCCATTTCAAATAGTAGTACAGGTCTATTTAGGCTATCATATTGATGCAGTCTTCATTTGTTTGCTATGAAGTCTGATTTTACCCATCTTATGTTTCAATCTAACCTTCCTGAAAAGTACATATCTTTCAGTCAATCCTATAATATACCTAGGCCTTTAAAAACAGATGTGATCCAGAGATAAAGATATTTCAGCTGAAAGAAAAAAAGAAGCTATGATAGGGAAATGTTCTTCTGTAACAGGTCAGATGAATCCAAAACTAAATATTTCCAAAATTTACTTGAAATCATTTTTACTTAAACATTTTTCCCATTCCCTGTGTCATAGACTTCCTACTAAAGATAATATGTTCTTATGATTTACTATGCCATGCAGTTGTGTGGAGGTTTTCTTACTGTCATTGTCTTTTTATTTACATGGAACATATTCAGTAGAAAAAAAAGGTAGCAAAGATGTTTCTTGTCTATGAAATTAATGTATGTTTTTACTTGAGAGTAGTTTATGCAACTTGCATCTTTTCCCTCTTATATGCTTGTATTTGAAACAAATTATTTTCTTTTTAATGGAAGAATTTTTGTTGATGTGATCTTTTAAAATTTATTTGATTTATAAAACCACTGAGACTAGAGATTGAAATATCCACTATTCTTCTGGAATGGTGAACATGGCAAGGCCACTTTTATTCTTGAAAAAATGATAATGCTTGACTCCCTATAGAATGAATTATGCATTACAGGATGCAAGTTACATCAGATCATGTCAAAGCAGATAGTTTGACATACACAGAAGTCTGTACCAGCTTGATGTTTAGATGAAAATCAAAACCCTTATTCTTACTGTAGATAAAATCCAAGAGATGGAAAGAATTATATTCATCATGTTAAAGTACCTCTCTCATGTGAGATTTTCATTCAGACTACACTGAAAGCACTCTACCCTTTTCTTTGACACTTCGTATAAACCATGCTTTCCCAGAAACTTCTGCTTTGTTAGATTTTCTACAAAACTCTTCCATTGAATCCTTTAGCCCTCTTTTTAACAAAAGACATCAGATGAGAAAAAAAAAAAACAAAATCTAGAGAACACTAGAAACAGATATCTTATGTATTTCACAGTAATAGTGAACTAGGTAATATGAAAAGTGGAAACCAAAGCTTACTGCTGGCTGCAGACGTGTTCTTTTGTGTAAATAATTGGTACATTTCTTCACATTTTTTTTCCTCTAATTCCAGGAAATTACTGTCTTTCACTATATTTAATAGAAGAAAAAACACAATTAAATTATGCATCTTGAAATCTGATACTAGAATTTAATACTCTGGGCCATAGTATATATTTAATGACCTGCAGAGTATACTTAGTAATGTATTTGTGTTGGAAATACCTGATGAGCTCTGCTCAGCTGACCAAAATTCTGGTCAATTCAGTCAGTCCACACTGCGGTCTTATAGTAAGAGAGCTAAAGCTTTCTGTAAAATGACATAGACGGCATTGTTAGTATATGGACCAAACTCTCATCATTCTCAAGCACAGAGCTGGTTCCCATTGGGCTGTATGGATACTTTCATGAATGGTGATGGTGGAATAGAGGATGTTTAAGGTGACTTTTAACGGCACTTTTTTAAAAACAAGCAAACCTTTATTTAAAAATATATTTTTGCTTGCTGTATGCAGGAAAATCTGTGCTGAAAAGTAACAGCATACTTGATAGCCTCTCACCATCCCTGGATGTGTTTAAAAAAGAATGGACATGGCATGGTTTAGTTGACGAGGAGGTGTTAGGTCATAGGTTGGACTAGATGATATTAAAGATCTTTTCCAGCCTAGTTCATTCTGTGATTCTCTGAATCTGTTCAAAAAAACTTTACATACAGAAATAATTGCAGTTAGCTTTTTCTATGAAGATATACTGAAGACACTTAGAAAAACAAAATTTCCCAGACCTCCTTAGAGAAAACTAACTTGGAGATTAACCTGCTTTTGTTTCTTGATTATATTAGAAGTGTCATCAGAAAAAAAGAATGAATTATCAATAAAGTGACTTTGGACAGGGATATGCTGCTGCCCCTGGATTGAGTTGTTCTATCAAATGACTTTCACTCTCTGATCTCATTTTAGCTTTTTCTGTCCCAAGAGTTTCCCTTATCTGCTCCTGATACCTTTCTGAACTCATTTACTCCACCTTCATTTTGGAAAACTCTGGACATGGTCCTAAACAAATTCTGTAACTTTTCTTCTCTGTAAGGGAAAGGTCAAAAAGAACCCCTGAATTATTCTCCTCCTCTTTCTAAAACATGTAGAGAAATACAGCAGATAGAGGTTCTGGCCATGAGATATTTTTCATATGATTTTTTTTTTAATAGCATTTTCAAATTTTTTTACAACCCAGACATTTGTCTTGAGTCTCCCCACTCTCTCACAAGTCTGGCATTCAAAGCATTTAAATGATGAAATAAAATCCATTAAGTAAATCTGTTAGCATGACACTCTCTAGACTGAACAGTTTATGCTCATATAATGAGCCTTGAGTAACTAATGGAATGAAAACAGCTAAGAAAAGTTGCCACCCATATATTTCACAGATTCTGTATGCATTCCTTTCCTTATCATTAGAGTTTTGGCTTTCAGGATATGCTATAAAGTCAAATGAATAAAAATGCACTCATTCCTCAGAGGAAACATTTCCTCACCAAGAAAAATAAAAAGAAAAAATTAGTTCCTCTGGCTTATAGGACTTCCGTGACTTCATTTGCAAAAGCTTGTGGACACACACTGTTTTATGTACCTATTACAATTGCATAACACTAATACATGTATTAGAGTGTAGATTGCCAGAATTGTTTACCTTCCACAAGGAATTAGTTGTTTGCCTACCAGTGCCTGCAGCTGGGGGAATGTGAAAAATGGCAGCCTTCCTGTTAAATGATGTTTGAATGAATAAATAGGATGACAATCATTAATTCTGAACGGGTTTCTTGCTGCACAGAGAAATGGAAAATAGTGAGGTGCGTTGAAAGTAGACAAACCAAAATGTTCAGTTCTGTCTATCAAGTTAGCATTGTCAGACTACCTCGAAGTGCTCAGTTATATGGGTATTTCAAGCAACTTAGCCTAAAAATATTTTCTTCTTCAACCCATCTGAAAAAAATTGTGATCTATGGACATTGCAGAAAGGTAATAATTTTTTTTTTCAGTAAGTCTTTAATGAGACTGGCCATCCCCTTAAAGCAACAGCACTTTTATATCTCTATACTGGCTTGTCACCCATGCATCAGATTACTGAGCTGGAGTGCATCACTTTGTAATTAGTGTATGAAAAAGTAAAAAGGAGGTGAAGACAATAGTAAGATATTTGGAGAATTTATGATGTGGGGCAGTGAATTAGAAAAAAGAAAGTACACCTAGACAAAGATGAAGTGTAGCCTCAACTGAGTGGGACTCACTAGTTCTACGCATAGATAGAAAGTCATTGTAACATGTTACAGGCACCTAGTAATTATTTTTCCTCATTTCATTGTTTTCACAATATGTGCACTAATAGGAGAAATAGAATATTTTTCACATGTTAGCAACCTGAAAATATATAATCAATGTCTCTATATTTTTCTTGCTTGTGGTAAAATGCAAGAGGAAAAAAAAAGAAAAAGAAAAGCTGTGCTTCCACAAACAACTCTTAACCTGTTTGGTTTGTGAATAGCACAACAATTCAGATCAGCTTGATAGATTTAATGTGTCATAAGATTAAAAAAACTGAGAGACAGAAAATCAAACTCATATGAAATCAAATAATATACTGACTAATCTAGGGAACCATACTACCACTGCATCTGGCAAGAACCAAAGCAATAGAATTCAATTGATGCAGCAATAAATAATTCTAGAAAGTAATGAGACAATGAGGGGTTTCTTTTCCATTTGAAGCCTTTTAATAATGATAGAAGGAAAATGCATGGGCAGAAAGGGTGAGACTAAATTAATCGATGTGTCCTTACTCAGGTGGACCAACCTATCACACTATTTCATTGTTCAAGGTGGCAAGCATACCTTATTGCCTAAACTTTCTGGACCTTCTTATTCTTCAGTATCAACGGAAAGGAAAATAGAAGACCCACAGAGCCATTACAGCTGCTATGTCAGTAAGTGACACGTCTTAATGATGCTGCAATAAATGCCATTCATCTAGTGGCAGAGTTTTCTAAAGAGTTATCTTAGAACCTACTGTGATTGTGTCCCTTATATGAGTGAAGAGGTTTGTTGGGCTATGTATATGTTTAGCATGAGAAATGAAAGGATGGAGAGAAAGGAAACTATTCCTGGCACTGTTACATTCTTCCCATTTTGGTCCTTAAGTATTCACAGAGAAGTCTCTCAGTACTGCATTTACAGTGACAGCCTTGTTTATTACCTTCTGTTTAAGATTTAACTATTTGTACCTTTAATGTATGCAACAGAGCTATACACTATTGGCTATTGTTGATAGCACAAAGGGCTTTTTTATAAATCTGTTCAGTTAATTAGATTGATACAATAACTTTTACAAGATTAATAAATGTTTAAATACAACAGAGTTTGACTACTTCCAAAACAAAATGGCATATGTCCCTAAATTTACACTTGAAACAAAGGTTTATAAATTATGTTAAATGAACTTGCAGGTCACAGGAAATGAAGCAGGTTTGATTTTTTTTTTTTTGAAAGTTTAAATGAAGTTGTTTTCACACTTCCATATTATTCCCATGTGTCTTGGGGTGACTTTATGATGTGTATCCCCTACTGCTGCTCTATGCCCAGAAATTATTTGTGCCTTTCTGTGCCTTTAAACTGAGCCTGAGAGGGGGGAGAGGAAAAAAACCGAGCAAACTTTCAAAGCAGTTTGTTCAAGGACACAGATACACAGACTCATCTGCTTCTAACAGAAGCAAGAAGGGAGGAAGCACCCTGCTTGCTTTTCAGCCATTTGTTTTTGGCTCTTTTTCTCTGGAGAAAGATGGAGAGCTGAACTTTGTTTTCCTGGGACTTCGGGGGTTTTTTCCCTTCTTCTCTTCTGGACTGTTTCAACATCAGAACACACCAGGAGAATTTTCTACCGGGGTGGAGGTCCTGGAGGTGGGCCCACACCGACCCAGCTCCAAGGAGGAGGAGAGAGACTACACCTACGGAAGGACTCTGAAATTTTCCCAGGTTTTTCTCCACAGTGAGAGGTTTTATTATTTAGCATTATTATCCTTCTTGTGTGTGTTTGTTAAATAAATAGTTTTTATCTCTTTCACTTTCCTCTAAGGAAAATTTATTTTTTCTGAACCTGGTGGGGGAGGGCTGGTTGTAACCTGCCTTCTATCAGAGGATATTTTCCTCCAAATTTGTCCAAACCGGCACACCATGGAAGATGATTTCTAAACCCCACAGGGGCCCAGCTTGTTGGCTGTTAAGTTTAACAAATCACAACTCATTACAACTTGTTTTCTTACTTGAACATCCTGCAGATACATGGATAACTTGAGAGTACTAAAGAATACTACTCTAATTAAAAGAACTCAATAAAAGCATGGTGATCTACTCTTCCTGAAAGTTAATCCAGTGTTGACTAGCTTTGAGAAGTTTAGCTGCATTACTTACATGGATAACTTGAGAGTACTAAAGAGTACTACTCTAATTAAAAGAGCTCAATTAAAGCATGGTGACCTACACTTCCTGAAAGTCAATCCAGTGTTGACTAGATTTGAGAAGTTTAGCTGCATTACTTACAAGACTGTATTTTCTGTTTATACATTTGGCAATTTGTTTACTTCAAAATATTGATCTTTGGAGTGATGCTAAGGGTGGCTGAACTGTTAAAATTTAATATGTTTTTAGTATAAACTCATTATTTCTCTTCACAATGTCCAAACTCTGCCTCCTTCACGGTATTAAGATACTGTGCATGAGGTTTTTAGTCATGTTCCAAGAATTCCCCCAGCTCTCTGATAACTACACGTACACAGCCAGGCGCTTTTCCAAACGGCAGTGTTCTTTCTGATTTATGATTTATTCTCTTTGTTATAAACAATTATTTCCAGAGCAGAATGGATAAGAATATTTGTGTTAGAATTGTGCAAACACAAACTAATAACTATCCAAAGCAGTAGTAGTCACCCATATATAAATGTATATTATTATAATAAATAGTAAAATCTATTGAAAGAAAATTGTAGAAGAAAAAAGCTCTGCTAAAAGACATGTATGAGTAGCTACTTTGCAAGAAGGACTACTTGGAATTTTTTATGAAGTTAATTTTTGCTTTGGTTTAGAGGAAATTTTTTCTCTTAAATGAATTCAATATTTTGACAAAATACCCTGTGGTTTGAGTTGATCTTTAAAAACAAGAGGGAAGGAAAGATTTCAAAGTAGTATTAAACCCAAGAAACTAACAGAGAGATTAATGACTAGATTTAATTTCTGGTTTTTGTTTCAGAGTGGTTGTCATAGCATTATTTTACCTTTGATGAGATACCTCAAAACATTTTGACATGCACTTGCAGATAACCCACATGCTTCAATGTGAAGAAATAAACATAACAGATTGTGTTATTCCTGGGTAACATGGATCTAAAGCCTGTTGAGGTAAAGGAAAAATTACTACTGGCAATGGACCAGATTCTTATACTTATCAGTCTGAATGTTATCTTGGTATTACTACTTGTAAAGAATTCACTGCATAAAAGATTGAGAGACTCATTTTCACTGTAAAATTTCATTATTATTACAAACACTTGAAATTTTACAGTGGAATACAGAGTCAGGCTTTTGTTATTCTCTTTACAAGAAAATGTGTTTACAGTGGATGAGTCAAAAGAAAGAGATTCTATAATCCTCAAAATGCCAGAAATCTGCCTGACATTATTAAGAATCTTGCCAATGTATGAAATACTTGACCATGTTCTTTCTTTGTACACTTTCCTTACGGATGACCATCTAAATCAGTACATAATACTGAAAGAATATCTGTGCATGACATTCTGCATTTTTATTCATGGACTCATATTATCTCGAATTATAACAACTTAAAATATTAAAAAGTAAAAGGATAATTCACCTTGAAAGTCAAACTATGTGTCTATCTGGATCCAAAAAATTCTGAAATTGGAATATGTCATTGTCCAGTGAATCTTAATAGCACTCAAGTAAAAGAATTTTTACTTTTTCTTGAACACCTTTCTCCTTTGATAATATTCTTTAATATTCTTTAATATTTGTTTTTTCAGCTCCAAAATTACTATGAACAACATTTTCAGAGGATCATGAAACACAGGATCTTGGAAATATTTGCACTGCCACTGGATTAGGCGTTGAAATACATTTGATGGCTCAGATCAAAGTCAAACTAACTTTTATTGACACTCAATGCCCAAAGCCCTGTAAGAAGATAACTTTATGTACACTCAAACATACAAACCCAATACATTTCTCATTGCCTTACCTGGATTTGATTGGTGATAAATTAAACTGATTCTCCAGATTTGAGTCTGTTTTGCCTGTGATGGTAATTACTGAGTGATCTCTCCCTGTCCTTATCTTGATGCATGAACTTTGTGTTATATTCTCTTTTCCAAATCTCATATAATAGGGGTTAGGGTTAGGTTTAGGATGAGGCTTAGTGTTAGGTTTAGGGTTTGGGTTAGAGTTAGGGTTAGGATTAGGGCTAAGGTTAGGGTTAGGGTTACAGTTAGGTTTTGGGTTTTGGTTAGGGTTAGGGTTGCAGTTAGAGCTATGGTTAGGGTTACGTTTAGCGTTAGGGTTAGGGTTGCGACAGGGTTTTGGTTAGGTTTAGGATAGGGTTAGGGATACAGCTTGGACTAGGTTTATGATGCGGTTTTATGTTAGGGTTAGTGTAAGAGTCATATTCCGGGTTTGGGTTTGTGTTAGTATTAGGCTTATGTTTAGGTTTAGGCTTTTTGCAAGGGTTAGGTTTAATGTTAGTTTTACGTTTTGGTTTTGGGATAGAATTTGGGGTTTTTTTATGTTTATGTTTAGTATTAAGGGTTTTTTTTAGGGTTAGGGTTTGGGTTAATTTTTGAGTACGGTTTTGTTTTAGGGTAAAGTTTAGGTTTATGTTTAGCTTTCGTGTTACTGTATGTAATGGCGTTAATTTTAGGTTTTGGTGTAGGGTTAAGTTTTTGAGCATTTATGATTTGAGCGTGGAGTTGTTCAGTGGACCGGACACAGGCAGTTTTAAAAATTGTTATTTTAAGATAGTGTTAATAGCAGAATGCCTGGGCAATTAATTCTTTTGCTCCGATATAGAAATCTTTATGTATGTCATATGTTTAAAGTCTTATTATGTGGTGATTAGCAAAATATTTTTACCACAAAATTTACAATATTATTATAATCGTTGTTTTCTGTTTCTTGGACTCATCTGTTAATTTGCAAGAAAACAAAACCTGATGATATAATAGGTTGCTGAAATAAATGAGTTTGATATTCAAACAGGTCTCGAGACCTGTCTCAAAACCCGTTTGAATTCTTCTTTAACACATGGAAAAGATTTTTAATGCGAATACCTCATAAGAGATTGTAACATTTATGCTCTTATTTATTTTTATTGCACAGATGGAGTTACTGTTATTTGAATTTTTACCCCTAAGTACTTTGTACAAGAATTCAAACAAAATTCCCACAAACTCATCCTGTTTCTACTGACTTAAAGGTAAATTTATTATATGAAATTCAAATATTCTGTTTTAATTTTAAATATGCTTAATATTTTGTCTGATGCATTGAATAAAAATCTTTAAATGTGTTCCTGTCACCTATACAATAACGTAGTATGCAGCTTAAACATCTATTAGAAACGTAATCATTCATTTGCATTCATTTTCGCTTTGAATTGTCATGTTACACACATCTTTAGTAAACAATTTTTTTGGCACTTATTTTGGGTTTGCTAGAGTGGTGTTTGAATAGGACTGTTTGGGGAGAATTAGTAGGTGGGTATTTTTGGAAAAACACCTTAGTGAGAAGAAAAATAAAAACTATAAATCTGCATTAATCTTGAAAAATATGTTTTTTGTTTTATCAGTAAGATGTTTTTCATTTGTCTAATTTTGCATGTTAGTTTTTGTTTAACCTCATTTGAGGCTAGCTCTAAACCTAAATGCTTAAGAGATAACAGACAAGCCAAAAAGCACATGAGTGGGTTTACATACTTCTTTCCCCTTTTGATTAAAATGAACAGTGATCAGAAAGAAAAGATCCTTTGTGAAACCTTTCAGTGTTTTTTTAAGTGAAAACACAATATTTTTATTTATTAAAAAAATCTCTTTTCTGAATGCTGCGGTACCTACCAATGACCAGAATTCATTGCCTTTTTGCCCATGCTTGTTATTGTACAAGTAAATAAAGCAGACTGAAGTCTGCTGTCTGAACCTGAGTTACACCAACTGACACCAGTTTTTCCAACTTTTTCCCCTCATAAATAGGTTCATCTCTACTGTTCATGAAGGTAAGTTCTTGACTCACTGTCTCTGACCATACTTGACCATTGCCTAAGAGACTCTTACTTAGCATTGGGCAAAAGCGTGTCGAGAAGCAGACTCACAATGAAACATGCTAGAGGATTGTACAACAGAATTTTACTTGAGCACCAGTCCTGAAGTCATTTTTCCAGGCTTATGGAGCAGGCTGCTGTTCCAATGGATAGGAGGAAAAGATGCAGTGATGTATGGGGAGAGACCTAGCCTTCTCAGACAGTCTGACATGAGAAGAAATGTGAAAAAAAATGAAGCTTGACAATTCAGTATTCATTGAGCTTATCCAGGAACTTATGACATCCTTCATCACACATTAAAACATATAGGAATTTTCTACATCCTATACTGGTTATTATAAAAATCATTTAACACAAATGATGGGTTTCTATCATTTTAAGACTGCCAGTTCTCTGGTGTTCAGTTTAGCAGGACAAATGGATGTGGTATTGAAAGAACAATTTAATAACATAATTTTTAAAAAATTCAACTTTGATGATGAAAGAGTAATCTGACATATTGAAGGAACTTTTTTAGTAGCATCATTTCTTTGTCTCACTTTTTGTCTAAAACTTGGGAAGGCTCCAAAGAGTATTCACCACCTATGGATGTCACATTGGATAAAATGTCCCGAATTATCTAGCTAGTGGCAGGGCATAATTTGTCTAGACCTTAGATTACTTTAGTGTTAGGTGGTTAAACAACAAGCCAAGGTCTTTTACTCAAAAGGAAAGTTGCAAGTAGCCTCTGCAAGCAATTCTGATACCTTAGAAACAGAGGCATCAGGCAATTTATCCCTATCCTATTCTGCCCTTTCTGTTTAGTTCTAATATGTTTAGATTGTTTATGGTAAAAATAATAGATTTCAAATATTTGAAATAAACTTGATGAAAATTTTTAGATTTCTCCTTTAAGCCTACTTTTTATCTGCAGTCCAGAGTAGGTAAAAAAGTTGCACATCATGATTAGTGTCATAGAAGATTTAAGCATGTAATCAGTTGAAGCAATATGCAGGGTTTGATCAAATGTATAGACTTTCTAAGAGAGCTTGAAGCAAATTAATATCACCTAAATTTGGATTAAAATCATAGAATCATCATAGAATCATAGAATGGCTTGGGTTGGCAGGGCCCTTAAATATCATCTAGTTTCAACCCCACTGTCATGATGAGGGAACATGATGAGGTTACTCAGAGCTCCATCCAACTCTTCCAGGGATGGGACATGACCAATTTCTCTGGGAAACCTGTTCCAGTGCCTCAGCACCCTCACAGTAAAGAATTTCTTCCTAATATCTAATCTAAACCTACTCTCTTGCACTTTAAAGCCATTCAACCTTGTTCTATCACTATTTATATGTCCTTGTAAAAACTCTGTCTTCATTTTAGGCTCCCTTCAAGTACTGGAAGGACATATTAAAATCATCCTGAAGCCTTATCTTTTCCAGGCTGAAGAATCCCAACTCTCTCAGCCTTTCCTCAAACAAGATGTGCTCCATCCTTCTAATTATCTTGATGGCCCTCTTCTGGACTCACTCCTACAGGTCTGTGTCCTTCCTGTGCTGGGGACACCAGAGCTGGATGCACTACTCTAGGTGGGGTCTTATGAGAGTGAAGAGGTCTTGTTATTAATTTGCTTTAATATTAGGTGGTTAATCATTCATTGTCTAAGACAAAGATAGTAATTCTAAGCATTCTTTATAGTTAATGGAGAGCAATAGCCACCCTCAAATGATACATGATATCCTAAAACAGATCTCCAAGGGAAAGACAAAGAAGTTTCTAAAGCTTTTCATTTCCTTCTACTAAATATACAGGAAAGCCAAAATGATTTGTTTTGATTTGAATAACTAACATTTTCACATGTAATATTATGTCATAGATATGCCAAAGAATTATAGAATTCACTGAATTAATGTATGTTTTACACACCTGACAGCTCTGAAAACCAAGTAGTTTACTAATAACCATGCTTTAACTTGGGGTCAGTATGAACACTGAACACAGATCTGAGTATCATTTCAGTCCTTTCTCAGTCAGATTACTCTAAATATTTTCCTTCTTAAAAAGAAAAAAAAATTCAAAAAGCACAGAACTCCATATCTTTAAAAGAAATGAACAGTAGGTACCCATCCTAAAGGTATGCTTTTGGAACCTATGTAGAAAAGTAGCCTTTTTCTCTTGGTTTAATCCATGTATGAATTGCAGGAAAATGTTTATCAAGCTTAAAAAATATTAAGGGATTTGACAGACCATCTGTAAAGGACCAATGCATGAATAAATTCTTCAGAGGCAGAACACCCACCTTCGATTACTAGCCTTGCCTGTAAGCAAAAAGTGAAGTATAAGCTCTCCAACTATCCAAGTACCATGTCAATACTGCTTTCACTTAAATGAACACTGTTCTCTCTGTGCATTCTTGCTTTTCCGTTGTACCAGGACTTATTCCTATCCTCCTGCCTTAAATATTTTAGCATTCCCTTTATCAGATGAATTTAAAAAATTCAATGGCTGCTTCAGGCAAGCCAAATTAAATCAGCACCACAATTGAATTACAACTGCATTACAATTGCACCAGTCATAATAGACATCTTCTTTAACTGAAAATTAACAAAACAAGCCCAGTGCATAAACATCAATGACACTGTCTTATATTACGGCATTGTGTGGGCTGGGTGCTCTCTGGGAGCTGGGAACATGGGCAGAGGGGCCAGCCAGAGCCTGTCCCAGTGCCCATCAGGAGCAGAGCAGTCAGGGGGACACCCAGGGGAGGATTGAGAGCCTCCCTGGGGTTATGGGTGGAACTCCTGGCTGGACAGGGCAGGGCTGTGGGGAGCTGGAGACCAGGATCTCTGGTGCAGAGACAAGTGGCATCAGGGGCCTGGAACGGCATCATGGGCTGTGGGTGGATTGGGGGGAGCCCCAGGAATGGGTGGTCAGGGGGGTGAAAGGCCTCTATTGCCCTAAAGCCCCCAACATCTCATACTTCATGGAGAACTGCAAGACGATTAAGAAATCACTGTTTACTGCAACACCTTTCAAATAGCATTCAGCCGGACAAAGAGTACAGAGGTGAAAATGGCAAACTTTTATTTAAAAATGGAAAATAAAACAGGCAGGAAAAGACAATTTTTGTTTTATTTTGTTTTAAACTACGGTGTGCCTCATAAACAGAGCTTCATCTTCAGTCTCAAAATTGACTTTGTGAAAACAATATGTTTTTTGGACCTGTTATTTGTGTACAGTTGAACTTGTGAACAGGGAGGTATTATAAGCAGAAATTAATTTTAAGTTGACAGAAACAATGTGGGTCTTGGAAAGTGGAGAGTGCACTGCGTAATTTCATGGCCTGAACTTAATCAATATGTTTGTTAACTAAAAGTTCTAGTTGTAGAACTTTTCTTCAGTTCCACAGTTTTTGGTGTGTTCCCTTTAGTTACATTTATGCAAACTGACTGAAAGTAATGGAGTTGCACAAGTGAATCCAAAGGCAATACTTGGCCTGAAAAAATCTTTATTATTGGTGATCCATGAGTCAGATAGAAGACAAATAAGCTCCCAAATCCCAGACCTAATTTAAGGACTGGGAGTCAGAAAAGCATTTCAAATGTAAACTGAATTAGTTTGATTGAGAAATTATGGTGGGGAAAAAAACCTATTGAATGTGACAATATATTTTTGTAGAGAGTTTATAGAATAACCATGCACTTTTAGAATTGATCACATCCTGCTGCTTATTCCTTACTTGAAGACAAAATGCTCCATTTTGATATTACAATTGGTTGCCATAGACATGATAATGAAGACAAACAAAACAAAAAAAAATTGTGATTTCTTTTGAGGCATAACCTGAGGCACTCTTGCAAAACAAGGAATTTTCTTCCTTATAAATATCAGTTATAACAAATAAAAAGAACAGAAATGTTATTTTTTTACATGCAAACACACATTTATATAAATGTACAAATATAATATTTTTTTTATTTTGAAAAAAACAGCTCCATTTAATTGCAAAGAAAGAGTGATGGGGTAGCAGATTGCTGTTTAAGGTCCCAACCATGCAAAACCAAGTTATAGAGTAGATCTTAAAAGTTAGCACAGACACATAGAAAAAACAACATTCCCAATCTCAAACATTTGCGCCAAAAAAAAACACCAGCCCAAAAAATCACAAAGAACCTCCCCAAATAAATTTAGCTCTGTTTACAACATGAGCCATAAAGGTTATAAGGTTTTTGCATTCTTCATGTCTTTGCCTTAAAAATATGTAGTTAAAATTTTTCACATAATTGGGTATTACAGGGTCCTGGTAAACATTGTGAAGGAGAGGAAGAAATTATGAAGGTGCTTTGGGCCTTTTTATCATCTTGAATAATTGAATATTTATTTAAAATCTGTTATATTTTTACAATCAGAGAATAGTCTGAGTTGGGAGGGACACACAAGGATCATTGAGTCCATCTCTGAAGTGAATGGCCCATACAGGGACCAAACTCATGATCTTAGTGGTATTAGCACCATGCTCTAACCAGCTGAGCTACTCTCAGGGTCAGTGATAACTGTAACTGGCTAACAAAATCAGGTTTATTCAATATATAAGGATAAAATAGGACTTAAAAATTGCTATATACCTAGTATTAAATTCAAGCAGGAACTACATATGAAATATGAGTCCATAACCTAGTTCTTCTCTTGAGAGAATCATGGATTTTCTGGATATTTTCTATAGTTTTCTGTTGAATTCAATTAAGAAAATGGGAATAGTCTAGAGAAATATACAGGAGTCAGGACTTTCACTCATTCTTTGTAAACTCTCCGAACTTTAGGGTGATGTCCTATCATCTGTATTTTTTCCTTGTCATGTGAGGTATGGTTTTTTGGGAGAAGAAAGGCATTTTCACCCAGTCTTACCTGGCCTAATGAAGATAGTATTTTCACAGGTGAGGTTGGTTCCTCAAGTCTTGCAAATGAGATATATACTCCCTTCTCAAATATCCAGTATAATAATGTCCATTGCTCATAATTTTTGGTATGGGTGTACATTTCTGTTCATTGCCCTGAAAATTCTTACTTCTCCTTTTTATTATACTCCTTGAAATAATGTCTCTTTATTTCACTATTATAATGATTTGTTCCCTGGGCTAGTAACATTTTCTTTGTAGATTCCTAAGATGACAGTGACAAGTTTCTGCAAAGCGTATTTGAGATACATCCATTTTTCACTCCTATTTTCACATTCTCATTAGAAGGTAAAGCTGAAAGTTGTGTCACTGCTGTATTCATCTATTTATTTGCCAAACCGATCACTTGAGAGTTTGTTATGCAGTAGTCATATCTTCATTAATAATTTTTCAGCTGCAATTGGAAAATTAAACATGTTAAAGAATTGATTCTTTATAAAGGAAGACAAAAAAAATCAAAACTAAACAAAAACGAACTGAAAACAAAATTACTGTCTCTGAGTGAATAACAAATTACACTGTGTAAAAAATGTCCAATTATTGTCTGTCAAAGCAGTACTGGTGATTAGCTCCATAAATTCAGAAAAAAAAAAAGCTGCTGATAGATACAGGTTATTACACATATTAGTATAAGAGCCAGACAGTCTCCTAGAACAAGATGTGAGATGTGTAGTATATGTTCAAACAGCAGCAGTGTTGGAGCTGTTCTCTGTCTGAGTAACTAAAATTGGTATAATTAGACAAAGAGCTTCACTCTAGGATTATTTTTTCTCTTTTTAAGTGGCAAGCATGAAGCATGTTTAGTACTGAAGTGAGGACTCATGTCAGAAGGGTAATAGCACCACAGGCATGCATAAAAGCATTCCAAGACAGTTAAAATTTCTAATCTGTGAAAGTCAAAACTAAATTCTAGATTTACTTCCCTGAAAGAAAACAAAAAATTCTATTTCATTCGTGGTCTCAAAAACGCATTTGTTAAGTAAACCCTGATTTTGTGAAAACTGCATTAGATTTCATGAATAACATATTTCTTCTTTTCCCCTAATATAATACTGTTTTCAAGACTGTATTCATACTTCATGGTCCAGCATGCTAAACTGAGAAGGCCTGAGATGAGTCTGATTATTAAATTTCTACAGATGCAGTCTTCTCTGTACATAGTTGTTGAAACTGAACAGACAGAAGAGATATTTTTATTTTCAATTTACGAAGGTTTACAGTACAGCAGGCTCATTATTAAGAACAGTGATCAAAAGGATTTAATGGGCCTCAAAGGAAGTTTGGGTTAAATTCACTAATTCAGAAAAAAAAGTCTTCTTGGTTGTTGAATTTTACATGTCTTCAATCTATGACCCGGTTTAAACTCACATTGACCTTCATGATCTGGTACACAGCTGTTACAACTAAAGATATGAAAAGAAAATGAAGCTATCAAAGATAGAAGATAAGAAAGACATGAAAAATATGTGTAAAAGGTGTAAAAAACTTCACACTGGAAGAGGGCCATTTTAAATTATATGTTGGGAAGAAATTCTTTACTGTTTGGGTGGTGAGGCACTCGACCAGGTTGCCAGGGAAGATGCAGTTGTCACATCCCTGGGAAGTGTTCAAGCCAGGCTGGATGGTGACTTGGGCAATCTAGTCTAGCAGAAGGTGTTCCTGCTCATGGCAGGGGCATTTGAACTGAATGGTCCTTAAGGTCCCTTCCAACAAAGCATTTTATGGCTCTATGATTCTATGAAAAGACTTCTAAACAAAAGCAAAAAAAAAGTCTTCCTTTTAAGCACATTAAGGAGAGCTTACAGATGGAGTTGTAGAAAATCATTCATTTAAATACTTATTTCAATAAAACTTTTTTCAGTCACCCAAAACCTCCTTGTTTCCAACATGTGATAATCAACAAGAAAAATATATTCTTTCCTGCTTGATATAAACTTGGCCTTCAAAAAACTTTAAGTAGATAAACTGTTTTCACTTGAGTCTACTTTTAGAAAAATGGTGCTCATAAATCCTTGTAGAATATTGACTCCTCAAAATTGAAGTGAAAATACTAAGTGTTTAAGATTAGATTATGCAAGACACAGTGATAATATGATAAAAAATATCTCTACCACATTAAGAATAACAATATTACAACACTGCTCTATCTTTATTGATGTTCATCACTATAATAACTAAACCCTGTGCTATAATTTGAAGTCCATTAAACAAGACCTTCCAGCTAAAGATTTTTCCACTTACCCTGTTTTGTTTGTTTGTTTTTACTTTCATTTTCCCCTTTTTTAATGTGACAGCAAAAATATTTGAACCAACTAGAGGCAAGATATCCACCCAATAGAACTTAGAAAAGGAACCCTCTTGGATAAATCAATGTTCCTTCTTAATTCATCATTAAGCTGCAAAGAGCTCTGTGGGAGGCTATGTAAGTGTAGGAAAAAGTTGGAAGAGGGATCTTTGGTAGCAGTGTTACCTTTCACATATGTCAAACTGATATATCCTTCCCAAGACAGGCATGGTTTACCTTTTTGATTTACTGAAATATCCTTTCACCTATTGATTAAATTCACAGCTAGACCTTTGCATGACAGTTGAATAACATCCAGTTAAAAGAAATTTGTTGGAGCTGTGTTGATTTAAGTAAAATTCACAGATTAAGAAGATCCACAGATTTTTACATCTGAAAAGTGTAGATCCAGGTTTTAAGTATATTTGTTTTGTTTTGTTGTGGAATTTTTTATTCGGGGCTTTTCCCAACTCTTTTGTTTTTCTGTCAAAGATTCCTCTGTCCAACAGTTACTCAGAATCTCCACTGTAATACTCCTAGCCTAAAACTCTCACACATTGTAGAATTAATGAAATCCCTAGAAAAACAGAGATGACTTTGACACATACTTTGATATACAAGCAATTTATCAGCTCGTAAATTCTAAACATTTCTCTTTAAAGTGACAAACATTCTATATTAAATCTACATGCATTCTATAAGGACCATATCAGTACACGTAATCTAGAAGACATCAAAATTTTCTACCTAAACTTTTACATTTTAAACATGTACTTATAAGAATGATTTTAACACACTGTAATTTGCTTTTCATTTTGAACTACAAATTGAACCTGTTGTAGTGCGGTTCTGTATCTGAACATGACGTTCTGTGGGCCTCTATTAGTTTTGATGGGTTACCATGGAAACTGGAGAGAGAGAAAGAGAAGGAGAATACTTTTGTAAGCTTTACCACAGAGAGTTACATCCTCTTTCACATTTCTGAGAAAGAAAGCAGTGACTGAATTACAAAAATTTATTTTTAGAGATTGGATGCAGTACAACATATATTTTTGGCAAGATGGAAGGTATTAATGATTTATGCTGGATTTGCATTAAAGGCTTCTGTTTTTATACTAAGACCATGAATGTCACTGATAATGGGAGTTCGAGCTGTCTGAAATTTTTGTCAACCTACCTACCCAGCACAAATGTGGCATGAGAGTGAATGATGAACCTATGAAATTGTGCTGCATGATGAGACATCAGAAAGCTGCCAGATCTGAAAAGAATCAAAAATTAATCTTCTTTTTGAAATACTCTCATCTTACAGTGACTTTTTTGGCCAGATCAATGTGGATTAAAATTAAAATAGTGATGAAAATCTTTGTATAAGGTCCAAATTTACAAGGCTATTCAACACCTAAGTGTGTGAAAAAAGCCCCACAATTGTGATGAACAAGAAAAATTTTCTAGATTTTAAATAGAGCTTAGAAATAAAAATTATGGGGTTTTTTTAGTGTATCCGGCTAACAAGTATTAAAAAACAAAACAAAACAAAACAACAAACAAAAATACCCCCACAAACAAAAAAGACCTAACAATTTTTACAAATGAGCAGATATTTGACTGGGATATTACATGTCGACTATTATTATTTGCATTGGAGAAATTTGTTGATACTTTACAAAGAACATCATGTGGGATATATAAAATGCTTAAGTAGGTGAACACTCTAACCACAGTTTAACATATGCTATATATATTTACGCAGTATATTTTAGATAGATGCCCTGACTTTATCTTGAACGGAGTGTTACATATTTATTGAGAAAAAGCAAGCTAATTTGTATCACAATTCTATACACTTGCTGAGACTTAGTGGGACCTTTTCGTCAGCAGGTTGTCATCAGGAAAGAGATTTTATCCATTCACTAGAACCCTTCCATACAGAGGTACAGATGCAATTCATTTTTCTATTTCTTTTTCCAACAGAAAAAAAGAAAAGCATCTATATTTTTAAAATAAAGAAAAACAAATCATCTGCAGCACCCACAGTTGTCCCATCTGAATTTAAAAAATTATCATGTAATTAAAAATAACCACGTTTTAGCTGAAGGTTCAGATCCTCTCTCTTCTGCTATAGGATTAACCTTTTGTTAAAGATCCAGGAAAATTTGCAGTGTTGAGGTGCAGTATGTGATGAGATGCCTACAACCAGAAGTAGGTGGCTGTGATCTACAGAGTGAAAAGAAGTACCAGAAAAGGGCACTTAAATACTACATATGTGCAAATTTAACAGAGGAGAAGGTTTGGGGGTTTTTTTTATAATTTTGGCTTTCATCTTCCACTAGGCTGCCGTGGCACTGGGAATTCAGACAAAAAACCCACAACCTTGTGGTTTCTCCATTTTTCCTTTAGATTCTGTGGTGGTAAACAATATAAAAGAACATTTTCTTTTTTTTTTCTCCTGGAAGGGCTACACTTATATGACCTTCATTATGTGATCTGACAACAGAAGCATGTAAGGTTCATGTCACTGACATGAAAATCATGCCCCTTCCATATGTGCAACACAGATAGGAAAGGAATCTCTCATCTTTAAAAGCAAATGTTTAAAATGAATGTCCTTATAAATCCTTTTCCCTTTTGCTGGATTCCTGAATCATGTGATGACTTTTGCAGATTCTTTTCTGACATCTGAAACACTCTTTTGGGTGTTCTTTTGGGACTGAAACCTCTTGAGAAACTCTGGATTCCTACAGCAAGCAAAACATTCAGAAACAGGAACTGAAATTATCTGTGTGAAATAGCTAGGTCTTGTTAGGTGTATGTATATGTGTTTATCTTTTGCAGGTTTTACTGGAGATCTGCAGTATCATTAAGTGATACAGTTCTTTTTTAAGGGTTGAGTGATTGGAACTTCAAATCCAAGAAACTCTGACTCTATTAAGATCATCACTAAAACTTTCCCTGCCTTTGACAGTCAGGATTGTTTTTATGGAAGCATAAAAACACATCTTCAAAGTGCTTATCAGAGATAACTTGTCAGTCAATTATGTGCAATGTTTAATTACTTTTAAATTACCATGCTACTAGCATAAATTTAAATATTCATGCTGAGAGTGTGGGTTGGTATTAGCAATAAAACAAAAAGGAAAGTAAATAATTATTTACCTGTTATAATTCTGCAGGGGAAAGCATGGTAGACTAAGTATGAACAAGTTTCCATGCAGTATAAGATAAACTAAGACACTTAAGAAATATCCTATGAAAAAAATTAATTGACTGCTTTGGAACATATCAAAGTCACAAGACCTTTGAAGTTATATTTAATAATAAAAGTAGCCTGTGTATTCCCATTAGTTATATGTGTTATCTATCGCTTCTTTCATATAGGCAACATACATCAGCAAAAAATTTCAATTTAAAATGATGCAAAGTGGTCCCAGTGGAAACCGAAACATTGAAAAAATTATTAATCTATTGAAAACTGCTCAAGTACTAAATTTTAAGATGAAAAGATACGTTAAAGATCATTATGCAATTTTGGCTATTGTGCAAAATAGAATCTAGTGCCCAATACAGTTACTGTTATCTTCAGCTTTCACATAAAGACAAAAGTCTTACTATTCTAAGTTATTCAGGTAAATTACCTAGATATTCTAACATTTTTTTTCCCTAAAATTGTAAGGCAAACAATTTTTCCAAATTATATGAATTGATCTAACGTTACTGAGCTGATGTCAATTTCCATTACCAAGGAAGAGCACAGAAGCATTCAGACACTTTTGAGATTATAAAAGGGCTCTACTGCCTTCCCCATTCTAATCAGGAGACAATAATCTTCTGATTAGAAAGCATTTTTTCAGAGAAACATCTTGCAGTTTTAGTGATTGAAGCACTTATTCCTGAATAAAAATAATACTTTGAAGAAAAGAATCTTATCAATCCATAAAATTCATGTTGGAAATAACTAATATATTACATTACATAAATTTTCCTTATCCTATCCTGAAAAAACATTGAGGATTTTCAGTGACAGAAAGTTCCACACATAAAAATCATCTTTCTTATGCAATTTGACTTTCTTGAAGGTGAGCATAGAAATGAGCCCTTTTTTTTTGTAAAGATATTATGGTACCACATACACTAAGGATCTCCTATATCTTTGGTAATACCATAACAATCATTCTAAGATCCAATATGAGTACTTCAAATTGCAGGTTTCTAGGAGTTACAGTAAAATTTAAGAGTAGGCAATTTGATCCTAAAAGAAGTAAAGTTTAGCTGCTTTCAAGTGTGATGTTTTAAATAGACTACAATGTGGTATGTAAACATTTAGAGACTGAAAAATCTTCAATTTAGATGTCATTATTTAGCTTACATTTGTTTCATAAGAGTGTAATATCATTAGTTGCACATGCAGTAAAGGAGGTAGGCAGCAGTAGTTTTGACACATATTTTAAAATTGTTGTAAAACAAAAGGGTGTGATATAAATTGTATCCAAGTCTCCTATAAAATGTCATTAATGCTGATAATTTTTTGTCTTGGGGTGACTTTATGATGCTGTATCTGCTATTGCCTGCTCTATGCCAGACATGAATCCTGTGCTTTTCTATGCCCTTAAGCCAAAGCTGAGGGAGAGGGGGGAAAGGCAGTGGAATTCTTTCAGTGACCTGTGTTCAAAACACAGATAACTCGCTCACTCTCTCCCCAGCTCTCAGCTCTCTGCAGCAGGGCAGAGAGTTGCATTCTCTAGTTTTTAGCTAGCTTCTTGTCCGTTACCTGAAGCAAGGAGTTTTCCCAGGACTGTGGCTTGTTCTTCACCTGGAACTGTTCAGCTTTGCTCCAGTTTGGAACACCATCACCCAGAGGCTCCACACCATGGCCCGGAGGGGCCCATGTCACACCCCAGCTCCAGAGAGAGCAGAGCCACACCTACAGAAAGGACTCTGAATCCACCAGGTCTTCTCCACATTGAGAGGTTTTATTATTTAACATTATTCATTCTCTCGTGCCTGCCTGCACTCTGCTTGTTAAATTAACAGATTTTTTTCACTTTCCTCCAAGAAATTTCTTTCCGAACCTGCACGGGAAGGGCTGCAGAAACCTGCCTTCTATTAGAGGAAGTTTCCTCCTAATTTGTGTCAAAATGAGACATTTTTTTCCTTAATATTGACAGTATTCATTAACATTTTAGGTAAGTAACAAACATCAAACAAATTTTTGCTTAAAATAAAAATTCTTAGGTTGTATCTTCTCCTATATATTCACCTACTAGTCCAAAGAAAATAACTATTTGAATAAATGGCCCAATATATGCAATTCAATATTTTATTATGAAAAAAAATAAAAGTCAGCAATGCAATGTTCAGCCAGGTTTGCTTGGGTTATTCGACTTACTGAAAAATATAGAGCAAAGCTCTTCTAGTACTGGCAACAGGTAAGACACAACTAAAATGTATTTACAGAGGAGAAAGGAAAAGTTAGGTGGGGTTTTATTTGGTTGGTTGGTTTTGTTTTCTTTTTAAATAGTGATTAGACTGGAAAATTAACCACTGTGGGATTTTTCAACCAGTGGTAACAGATGGCTAAGTTAGTGATGAACCACTGAGGAGGCTGAGGAGTTGATAAGGCAGACTGACTGAAAGAATGCATCCTCAAATTGGCAGAATGCCTAGTAAAAGCAGTGACCCATCACTTACAGAAAGTCTTTGAAATATTAAGTGGACATATACATTCCAAATGGTAGGGGAGGCAGGAAGGGGGCAGGGAAGCTTGCATAAACACTTTTTTTTCCAGAAAGTTTTCAGATAGAAACAATTTCTCAGTTCTTACTTGTGTTTCTTTTTGGTGTATCTTCTTTTCCTATTCATGTCTTTTTGGAAGTAAGATATAGTTATGCAAAAAAGAGTGAGTTTTACCTCATTAGTCATACCTTTTAGAAAATTAACCACCAAATAACCCTCTCTCCTTTGAAAAACAATCTTGCTTTTCTGTGGTGATAATATAAGCTTACTTCAATCATCTGAAAGGTAGGAGACAGGCATTGCTGGTTTTCATTACCAATTTTGGTGGAGCATTTGAAAAAAAAGTGTTATCTGTGGAAAATGTCTTCATTTTAAGTTAAAGGCCACAAGGATGGTGAAGGGCCTTGAGAGGAAGCTATATGAGGAGTGGCTGAGGTTACTTGGCCTGTTTGGCCCAGAGAAGAGGAGCCTGAGGGGAGACCTCATTGTGGTCTTCAACATCCTCACAAGGGGAAGAGGAGGGGCAGACACTGATCTCTTCACTCTCACGACCAGTGACAGGACCCAGGGGGAGGTCATGAAGCCGAGTCAGGGGAGGTTTAGTTTTAATACCAGGAAAAGGTTTTTCATCCAGAGGGTGGTTGGGCACTGGAACAGGCTCCCCAGGGAAGTGGTCACAACACGAAGCCTGACAGAGATGAGAAGTGTTTGGACAATCTCTCAGGTACATGGTGTGACTGTTGGGGAAGGTTCTGTGCAGGGACAGATCCTGATGGGTCCCTTCCAATTCAGCATATTCTGTCATTCTGTCATTTGATTGATTCTATAATAAATTATTGATCAGAAGTTTGGCTTAATAGATAATAAATAAATATTCTTGAATCAAGACTGTTTTGCCTGTAAAAAAAGAAAATCAATACACAGGTTTTTTTAAAAGAACATGCAATATATGAATGAGCTAAAAGGATAAAAGTTAAAGAAAATTAATAGACAGTAAGACAACACTAGAAGGAATGGAGATCACGGCACCTAGTGATTTATCTCATTCCTTCATGGCTTTTGTGTGACTCTGTATGTTCTGTCACCAAGTGTACAGGGGATTGACCTAGACCCTTACAAGCTGAATTTGAAATTACTTACAAAAAGTTAGTATTTCTTTTTCATAAAGATTTGCAATATATTTGCAATTCGTATACAATTATTTCAAATCTCTAATACATCAAGAACTCTTCTGATATGGAAAGAGAAGAATCAAGTATTATATTTGGAGAGATATTAAAAACAAAATCTCATGGCATTACAGTAAATTATGTCAAATTTTCAGCAATTATAACAACCACTTAAACTTTTCAAGAAATCATTCAAATTAATTTGCTTTCCTATAATTATTCATCTGCATTGTTTAGGCACCATTTAGAAATCATTCATGGCTCCGTTTCTGAGTAGAGAACATGGAATAATTCACTATGGTTCAGGAGATTCACTGGAAGCTTGAGAATATTATAATATTGTTGAATTGGGTGTCTTGCCCTTAGGCATACAGTTAATGAAGAAATTACACCTTTTTTTTGATTGATTAGTGGGAATATTAATGACTACTGTATTTCTGACAAAAAATGACATGTCTGTCAGAAAGGAAAGTAATTCTTAAATCCATTTGGTTTTGCTTCCAACTGTTTTTCCTCAGTTTATATTAGATCTGTCTTTCAGAGCAAAATATAGGTCAACTGCTAATAAAGAGGAAATATACTTTCATATTACCCATAATACACTGCTGATTATAAACGTGCAAAATAACTTGTCACAGAAACCAGAACTTGTTTTGATCATTTGACTTCTAAATTATATAGAACATTGCTTATTTGTATTCAGATATGCAGATACTAGCATGCAACTAATTAAGTCAATCTACTCAAAGGCTATTGGTACAAGTAAATATGTCATTGGAAACAGAGTAAACATTTTTAATTCGTAAATAGAATTTGATTCACCATAATGACCAAAATTGTGGGGTTTAGTGTACAAGGTGTTTTTCTTTATTTTACTTTATGTAATCAAAAGCAAAGTCCAATGAAGAAAATAGTCTTTCAATAGGAAGTCAGACTAAATAAAAGTTTGGGTGCCCAATGGCTTGGAAAATGGTACTATCTGTAACTATGCAGATGTGTAAATATAAGTGTATGTTTATATGTGGGGGTGTGTGTATGTAAAGTTTTTCTCAACCATACTTTTTCTTCTCTCATTTCACATTCTTTATCAACATTCTCCTATAATGAATACCTTAGAATAGAAGGACTAATTTGCTTGCAGCATTGATTATTCTACATCACTTCATAGAAATAATTATTGATAATGACCCACAGTATTACAAGACTAAATAAAGACTACCTAATGTCCCAAAAATACAGGTTAAAATCAATTTTTTTGTCACATGAGCAGAATTTTTAATAATTTAGTTTAAGTTAGTTGAGGATAATACTAGTAAGAAAAGCACTATGTTCAATATCTCTATGGTACCATCTTCAGAAGATCAATGATTACACTGCAAGAGGAGTATCTAAGTGATTCTTTGTATTGGCAACTACAAGTATTCATCTCTGTGAAAAGTGATATTGTTGTCTTTCTTTTAGAAAGGGATAGCTGAAACGTAATTGGTAATATTCACTGTTCAGTGATAAAACCTGTACTTAAGCCTGGGTAGGCAGTGGTGAGAAATAGACTGTTCTGTAAGAGAAGTTGTTTACAGAAGGAAAGAGAGAAAAAAAAAAAAAACCACCCTAATGTCTCAACATTTGGTCCTACAGCATTAATATTACTTTTAATTTTAGAGTAGCAATTATTTTATTCAATAAAATATATCTTGGCTATTCTAATGGGTCTTTAAGTCTTACACATGCAATCACAGTGTCTCTTGGGCAACTATGAACAAGTGTGTAAAATCCTGGCTTTGCGGCTTGCATGGAATTTTAGTGTGGGGATTTCATGTGGATTTCATACAGCAGTATCAAGAATATTTGACAGGAATTTTATTCATAAAGAATCTTGTAAAGCAATGCATATACAAGATGTTTTGTGAAATGATAAACTAATTGTTTCAAAATTATTTCTTAGAAATAATAAATACTAACTTTGAAAGAGCAATTAAGAGATTAAGAGGTTCTGCAGTTGGTTTGCTATTTCTACCACAGTAAAGGAAGTAATGTCAGTTCCCTTCTCTATGCATGTAGCTCTACCTCACTGTTGCCAAAAATATACATATAAATGCATATAATCTGTTTGCAGCACTTCATGACCATGAATAATGTGAATGAGGTTAAGAGTTTATCCAGTGGTTCTAAATCCAAAGAACATAAATTGCTTGCACAAGAACAAAATAAGACTTTGCAAGATGTATGAAAATATGTTCTTAGGCGCTTAAGTAGGGAAAAGATGTATATATTTGCTTAAACGTTATCTTTTCATTGAGAATGCAATTGTTATCAGGAATTAGTTTTGTCCAAGGTATTTATAACAGATATAAGTAATACAAATTTTAAAATTTTATATATATATTTGTGAAATTATGATACCATGAAAGAAAAGTAAATCATATATGGTAAAAGAAGCCACACATAAACTAGCAAAGTAATTTTTATTAACAATGAGAAAAAGAAAAGACCAAGAGAAAAAGGAAATTGTATTACAGTTCTGTGTAGCTGTACTGTGTCTCCCCCAGTTCAGTGCTCTGAAATCACTGCTGAAGGTCAGTTTAGCAATTTAAAGATACTGGATTTTATCTTTCTGGAAGAAGAGATAATATTATATTCCTCCTTTGAAGGAGGGAAATTATTTTTTAGACTGGAACACAATTTTTATATTTTATAAATAGAACACAAATTGAGAGTTTCTTTTAATGTAGGAATAAAATTCTAGAGTTTTATAAAACTTTGAGACGCCAATCGATTTATTATGTATTCTAAAAATTTATTATATTCAAGTCCACAGTTTTATTAGCTGTCCTCCCAACTCAAAAAGTTATGAAGATGATAGAATCCACAAATAAAAGAGAAAATGTTCTCCTGTTGGGGTCTCCCCCCCACTGCCGTGTGGTCCTGGGAGAGGGGCCCTGGGGGGAGGCACGGGGTTTCCCTGCCCCTGGTCAGCCTCGTTCCCCACTGGTTGTTTTGTGTTCCCCTGCACGGGCAAGGACCCTCGGGTCCCGTGATTGAGCAGTTCCTCGGCAGAGCTCCGGCCATGCGGCTGGAGAAATAAACATCTCTGAAACATCTATCAAGAATCAGTCCATATATATTTCTTTTCCACGGGCCTTGTTATCTCATACACATGTTGCAGTATCCACACTATAACATTCTCCATTGAAAATGCATTAAGAATATGACCTTGATTTGGATTTCCTTTGCTGTTAATGAGTGACATTAGCTCAGTAAAGCAAAATTTTGCTTTGCTTAAATGCAAAAAAAGGGGCTACCTCAGTGCACAAGTAACGAGTGTCTTTGGAGGATGAGATGAAGGATCATGTTTCTCTAATTTAATAGCCGAAATAATGCTAATAACAATTAAACATCTGTTCACATTAGAAATCAGGCAATTTATAACACAGCAATTTTCTGTGGCTACTTCCATCTATTCCCTGACAGAGAACTGGGTACTTTTATTTTTGGATTTTAAGGCCAACATCTGTTGTGGCTGTTGGAAATTTAGCTGGCTTTTTAATGTCATCCAATTTCTGTTATATTGAACAGTACAGGTAGATGAAATGATATATCTGAAGCAATGCAAATGATACTTTATCACATGTGTATACCTGGCAATGTAATGTTTCCTAGGACATCCCAGCTATGAAGATATTTTCTTCCAGTTCTACAATTCTCAAACACATTTTCCTGTGTGAAGCAGGGAGCTCAAGAATGTGTTTTTAAAGTTTATTACTTTTGATTGAAACACAGAAACAGTCTGTCATTTTCCTTTGCTCTTCATGGTTTTTTGGAGGGCACTTAGCTCTAGATTCACTCCAGTGAATCCTCTCATATGGTATCACTGTGGATGACTCTTCACACAATTCCTGTGTGAACAGCTTTTCTAATTCTGGATTATCCTGTCCATCAGTGGTACTAATAGGTCTGCATCTATTGCCTCTATGATTAATCATTCTGATTGTTTAAATGTTCTCATTGATGCAAATTTGTCCGACTGCAGTTTCCAACTTTTTTCTTAGGTTGTGTTTTCTTCTGTTAGTGTGTATTTCTCTTCATGCACAGTGTTTGAGATGAGTTAAAAATGCTTTGAACTTAACTGACTTTCTTCAGAATCCATTACAAAAACAGCAACAAAAAATGCTTGAATGGAAGAGAGAAAACCTTCTTAATACCTCTTCAGTGTATATATACTGCTAAGTCTATACTCATGTAAGTGCAGACAGAAAAAATTTTGCCAGCCTCAGAAATGCATCTGCTTCTGGAACAAAGAAAAAAGAAAAAGTGATAGCTTTGGGGAACAATCAGAATCAGAAATGAAGAACATGCTGAACTTCTCCATAATTAACAAAGCTGAATATGAAAAGACAATGCATGTCATCCACCTTTACTGTTCTCAGACATAGGGACAATGCCCCTAACCTAGCTTTGAAGAAAATGAAATATAAGTACTAAAGACTTTGGAAACAACAGATTCTCTTCTTTATTAGTGTCTTCAGTTGGAAATCTGATCTCAGAGAAAACAGAGTAATTTCACTGCATTAATCTATATTTTCTCTAATGCTCTGTTTAATTGAGCACTTTGATTTTAGAGGGACACGTGTCATTTAAAACAGGCATAAGATTCCTCTTTTTACTGTTTAATTACTTGGAGTAAAGATTATCCAATTAGATAAAACGAAACTTTTCTAAATACTGGAAATTATTTGTTTTACTGAGAATGAGACACACACATATTCACACACCCCTCACACACACGCACACACAAAAGGAAACCTCAGTGCTACATGAAGGAAGAACACCATTGTCTGGCATATGAGAACAGGATTATAGAATGGTTGAGGTTGGATGTGATCTCTGCATGGTGTCTGATTCATCCCTTCTTCTCAAGGACAGTCCCTAGAGCAAGCTGCCCAGGATTATGTCCAAACAGTTTTTGCATATTTCCATGGATGGAGACTCCACAATCTCTCTTTACTATATACACATGATCACACATTTCCAATTTTTTTTCTGAAATATATGCTTTCGTTTGGGTGAAGGGAAAAAGTCAAAATGGAAAATCATATGAAAATGGAAATCATACAAAATTAAGAACTTCAATATAATAACCAGGAAAATAAGGATTTAATTTGTTTTGTTTGGGTTTTATTTTTTGTTGACAGCCATTCTGAAAGAGGTATTACTCCTCCTGAATGTCCAGATTATGAAAGCTATCTAAGAGTAAAAAGAAATGGATACATATATATATATATATATATACATTTTAAGAGAAATAAAAATAAGCTGAATATGGTCATCTAGTTAAGCTTCTTGTTTCACTTCAGTGCTTTATAAGTAGCACAAAACTCTTTAAAAACCTGCTTAAGTCATATTTCTATCTGCTTTGTACTGTGTCACTGTGGGAAGAAACTGAACAGACAGGGTTATATGGACCAAACCCTTTTACAGGCTGTAATTCTACAAAGAACATATAAAGCAAAATACATTACACAAACAATCAGAGAAATTTATTCATGTGTGTGGATTAGGAGTCTGAAAAACATTAGAGAAACATTCTTCATAGTTCATTTTATGAAATAAAAATGGAGCTGTCACCCAGTCAAATGACAGGAAGTCTATGCAGCACAACTTATATAGTAATACATTTACTTCAGATTATACATTCGACATGTCCAATTTATCCTGTACCTTTTTCAGAAGCAATACAGGAGATGAATTTTCATTTCACATGTGAGTGTTATCATATAAAACTATGAAAACAAATCTAATGTTTTCTTGATTTTCTTATAGATCACTATATTTTGATTGGCCCCCATGATCAGAATTTTCAATTGTTTGCTGAAACAAGGGCTACAGAGAGGAGAGAAAAAATAGGGACCAAAAGAAAAATCAGTAGGAATTTTTTTAAATCATTAATTCCATACCTTCCATCATACAAGGTTTCACAGATGATTGAGACTTATCCTCAAACATCTTTATATTTATACTGTATTTTTTCTTTTTAGAGTGTCATTTTTCCTAGTTCATAAATAATTTAAGATAGAAGTATATGATAGTTGTCTTGGGAATAACTATTTTATTATTTGTTCTGTTATAATATCAAGTGTGTTAATTGATGTCAGATCTCCAATGCACAGAAACTATTCAGAAGCATTATTAATTCTTTGAAAGAGTACCATGTCTCTAATTTAAAAGGAGACAGGGGAATGGAAGGTAAATGGGAAAAATAAGGTACTGTCTGGGGGTTGCATTTAAACATTTAAATAATTTAATCACTGAAGCAGTCACACTAGAGGTAAGAAACCCATATACAAAACTTGCCGCTTACTCAGGAGATTCCAGTCCACATCTCCTGTCATGCTGCAGTGTGTTATCTGCACAGATCAACTTTTTGGGAAGAAACTCAACTTTCCCAACAACTAATGCAGAAAGAGAGGTATGTTGTACTTTGGGTTTGATCACAGCCATTTGGGATTCCAGAGATTTTATCCTTTTTCCAAAGTGGTTTATGTATTTTATTTTTTGAACAGGTAAAACTCTATCCTGTTAAAGACTATTTTAATCAGTAGCATTATAGTTGTTTCTCTCCTGGTAATCAAGTTTAAAGGAAAAAGTGGTTGTGATAATTTCGCAAGAAAACTGATCACATGAATGCATTTTGGGAACTTTGTAATGGATCAGGTCTCTCAGGAGTAAAAGGATACCTCCCAAGACTTACAAATCTTAAATAAGACAGTGACATTGAGATACTGAAACTAAGGTATTTACAGTGGTCCAAGCCTCAAAAACCAGGGAATTTAAAATCTAACCAGAGAGACCCAGCAAATTTAGCTGCTTTGTGAAAGTAGCAGCTAAGGAAATAGTAGAGGACAGGCATTACTGCAAGCGTATATTTTTGTGTCCTGAAAGTTCTTTTTGAGTTCATTTTGTTGAAAGTCACTCTGTCTATATTGTTCAAAAATTAGAAATTAAATCAGATGAAGAGTTGAGAATAGATCTTGAAGTGTTGATGTCCCTTTATAAGGTTTAATTCCTGAGCATTCCTGTTCTGCCTCAAGAGACAACAGTAAGTAAGAGAATGGAAATGGAAGAAATGGGGGAAAGAACTGAGGAAACTAGTCAGAGAAGGAGTTGGAGGAGGAGAATCATTGTGCTTTTTTAATACAACTCTTTTCAGAGCTTAGCTAACCATTTATGCAACAACTCTTCAGGTCATTGCATGTACAAAGAATCCTGCACAGCGTAAATAAAAGAAGATCCTTATTAAAAAAAAATTACTGTGTTAGGTATACACTATATCCCAGCATAATCTCCTGATAAGACAAGTAAAAAGACAACTCATTTGGTTGGTTGTTCAGTCATATGGGAATTGTGGGTCCCTTCCAACTGAACATATTGTGATATTTTAACAGAAAAAAAAATTGTCTGGGTCATACTTGCTTCATACTATAAGTTAAGAAGTTATGTAATGTAAGTCACCATAGTCCATCTGCAGGCAGCAGATCAAATATGGCCCATAGATTTTCCATTCATCTGACTGCTTATTCTGCAGGAAACTAAGTAGAATTTTTCAAGCAAGGACCAACTGAAACAATTGATTTTCTTGCATGTGCTAGGAGCCCAAATTAAAAAACTAGACTGTCACACACGCTGCTATGGAAATGAGTTATTGAGGCCTATGAGACAGTGATAGTCTTGCTTCCTTAGGGGAGGCCCTCCACTAATCGCTGCTGTATAATGAGAGGTAGCCCCAAGTTTGTTCCTAAATCTGCTTCCTCTCTCTGCAGTTTATAAGGTTGGGTCTTGCTGACATAAAAATACATCTGTGTTGTGAGCAAAATGAAGAAAAACATCTCTACAGCCCTTGCAGCCTCTCTTCAGTAGAGGATAGGTTTTGTGATTTAATCCCAGTAGGAAGCAAACATCACACAGATCCTTGTCCACTCCCCTGCAGTGCAATGTGGGGTAGATCAGAAGAATGAAAGTGAGAAAAACCATGGGTTTACGTAATGACAGTTTGACAGGTAAAGAAAAACCTGTGTGCAGAAGCAAAGTAAAATGAGGAATTCATTCATCCCTTTCCGTCAACAGGCAGGTGTTAAGCCATCTCTAGAAAAGAAGGGATCCATCACATGTAGCAGTTACTTGGGATGACAAACACCATCACTTCAAATGTCATCCTTTTCTCCTTTGTTCCCTCAGCTTTTTTTGCTGAGCATGATGTCATAGGGTCCAGGATATCCTTTTGTCCAGTTGGGGTCAGAAGTCCCAGCTGTGTCCCAGCTTCCTTTGTACCCCCACCCAACTTGTTGGTGAAGCAGAATGACAAACAGAAAAGACCTTGATGTTGTGTTAGTGCTGTTCAGCAATAATTAAAACATCCCTGTGTTATCAGCACTGTTTTAGTCAACAATACAAAACAGCACCACATGAGCTACTATGAAGAAAATTAAATCCAATCCAGTTGAATGCAGTGCAGCGGGTCAGGGGAGCTCAGCTTTGCTGGAAAAGAATATCAAGTTGCTAACAGTATTCAGACATCCAAGACACTTTGTCTTTTCTCTACTTGTCTATGATAAAGACTTTTTATACTAAGGGAGGAATAGTACTTTTTTAGGTAATTGTGCAGTACTCAGCAGAATAGATTTGGAATTGGAGTGAAAGTGTAGAACTAATGTACATTTTACAGAACACTGGAACACTGTTTTGAAGATTTTTTTTTTTTTTAATATATCCACTGCAAGCATTATGAAAAAGAACTCTTGTAGGAGCTGGAACATTTTTCTAACAGAGAGATAAAAATGTGTAACAGATTACCATGAATGTTTTCTATGCTGATGTTCCACAACTACTCCTGGCTCCTGTCCTTAGCTTTCTGCCTCTGTATTATAATAGGAAGCAAGCACACAGGAGCAGAATCCTGGACATCCAAAAGACAGACCATACCAAGAAGATCAGATCCTCTCTACCTGAGTATGGACTTTCCACATGATTAAAAACTAGACCAAGAGACTTCAGATTCAGTTTACTTGAGAGATTGTTTAACTTAACAGTTGAAACTAAATGCTGGTTCTGCAGGAGTGAAATAATTTGGACAGAGGTCAAGGGAGAATTCTCCTGGTGGTCTGAACAGTTCTTATGGTCAGTTATTGCTGATGTTGCTGTGAAAAACCAAATCAAAATCACATACCACCAACCATATGTAAATTGAAAGGCAGATGGCTGTCCATTTTATCCTTCACAGTTTCAGCTTTGTGAATGTTAACATCTAAATTACACTCTTTGAGAGGTGTTATCAGTGGCATGAACCTAAAATTAAAAAGGTCATAATTCCTTTCCATTGTTCTTACTTCAATTGAAAAAAGAGGAAGAGAAGAGAAGAGAAGAGAAGAGAAGAGAAGAGAAGAGAAGAGAAGAGAAGAGAAGAGAAGAGAAGAGAAGAGAAGAGAAAAAAAGGAAAGAAAAGAAAAGAAAAGAAAAGAAAAAAGAAAAGAAAAGAAAAGAAAAGAAAAGAAAAGAAAAAAGAAAAGAAAAGAAAAGAAAAGAAAAAAGAAAAAAGATATAAAGGCAACAAATTACTTTCTGTTCAGCACAGCTACTAAGCATGGACCTCAAACTGGACATGTCAGTCCCATGGGATACAATTAAAATGCAGTTACTATACAGAGGCATTATTAGATGTCAATGTTAATTGACTGTACAAATAATTTCTAATGACCTGCTGTGTGTACTGTGGTAATAGATCTAAGTGGACAATAATTTAAATTCTGTGATGGTTGAATATGGTGAGTAAAATAAACACCTATAGCTCGGCATCTAGAAGTGAAAGCAAAAGCGCTTTCAATCAAAAAGCCTTTTGATTATCAGATGGAATGAGCTAAGCAGCATCCTGCTTTTGTCTGGGATAGAGTTAATTTTTTTTGGTATCTGGTACAGTGCAGTGTTTTGGATACAGTGAGAATAATGTTCAACTGGTGTTTTAGTTGATGCTAAGTAGTGCTTACCCTAAGTCAAAAACTCTCCAGTTTCTCATGCTGTGCCAGTGAGGAGGTGCACAAGATTCTGGGAGAGGACATCTCTGGGATAGCTGACCCCAAATGACCAAAGGGACATTCTATACCATACAGCACACTGTTCAGCATATAAAACTGGGGGAGGGAAGAAAGGGGGAGCATTCATAGGGATGTCATCTGTCTTCCCAAGTCACCCTTACACCCTCATATATGATGGAGTCCTGTTTTCCTGGGAACAGCTTGCCCATGAGATGTGGTGGATAAATTCCTTACTCTGCTTTTCTTACATGTGCAGCTTTTGCTTTGCCTGTTAAACTGTCTGTGTCTCAACCCACAAGTTTTTTTACTGCTACCTTTCCAATTCTGCCTCTGATCCCATTGGTCGAGGAGTGAGCAAGTAGCTGCATGGTGCTTAGGTGCTGGCTGGGCTTAAGCCCAGAGGAATAGGCTTAAACACCACTCTGATGAGCAAAAACACATAAGTAAATAAATCTCACATATATATGTGATACAGGCTATCAAGAATCAACTTCTGGTATCCATGCTAAGCAATGAGGTGAAAAAGAATAGTTCCAGAATATTTGGCCACTCTGAGTGTCCTGCAAAAATCTAGAAGAGTTTTAGGTCTAGAGGAATATTAAGCATTGTGCTACCATCCAAAATTAGCAAAATAGTTTCAATTATGATTTGGTCTATACTATCATATATCTCATGTGTATCTGTATGTTGTGACATCCAGAAGGCTTTAGAAAGACATTTTTTGCTCAGTTTCTTCAAAATGAACATTTGAACTTTCAGCTTCAAAGATTAATTTCTACAGAAATTTGCTTTAGTATATTTTCTTGGATTTGGACTTGATTTTGATTTCTGCTGATCTTTGTGAGAATGCTTGCCAAGAGAAGCTTCACAGATGAACAGGTAAAGACATAAGATTGATGCAATTGTCAATATCTTGGCTGGAATATAAAAAGTGAGAAAAATTGTTTATTAAAATTAGAGAAATAAGCACCATTTATTACTCACCTTGTCTGCAGCTTCTCAGTATAAGTGCCCATAATCACTTATAATTGCAGCAGTCTGTAACAGTACGGATGGGTTAAAATTTTTGAATGTCAACATTCTGCCTCAATCTAAATAATTTCTGATTTTCTGTCAATAATTTCTGCACTTTTGTGGAAGGTAATATTTATGTTTATAATTAAAAGAGATGCATTCTGTTAAATATCAGCAAGCACTTATTCACATGAGACTTTACAGGAAGGACTCTGAGTCAGAGAGGAGGCTTCTTGTCAGGCCTTTTGTCTTTGAAAAATCTCATTGCACAGGAAAGCCTGGGTACAGCAGATTGGCTGGAACCTGCAAACATTTTCTTCTTCACTTGAATTCACAAGTTAATATACAACAGACCTCTGTAAATTGCTGTGAACATGTGCCTTCCTAAGAGAACACTTTCATGTCTTACAGTTTCTGCAGGTTTCTGCTAAAAAAAAGGCATGGAAATGTTGGTATGGATATTGCAGGGAAAACTGTGAACTAGACGCAGTATTTGAATTTAGAAACTTTTTTCCACTTACTTTCAAATCCCTGAGATTCATACTAAAGTGAAAAGTGTGGAGGACTGATCATCAGAGAGAAACAAACTTACCTTAATGGGGGTCAAACTGACAGGAAAAGTAACTACTATTATATAGAGATGTAAGGTATGAATTCTGAACCACCTTTACTTACCAGGTAGAACTCAAGACTCTGGAGTCTGATATTTCCTTTGCAGTCATCAAGTGACAGATGATATAGGCAATATATGTCTACTTATTCTGCTAAACCTAAAGGCAGAAATCTTGGCTGTAGATCAAAAGGCTTAAGGGTAGTCACATTCCACTTATGCAGCGATGTCATGCAGTGCTGAGAAGTTAGAGTTTGTTCAAAATTTGCATTAATCTCACCAATATCCTATAATTGTCTTTTCTGTAAAATCAAATGCTCACCAAAGAGGTGAATAGTTGTCCTTAGTGTAGTGTACTGGGTTCGGTTTGTAACTGGGCAGAAACACCAATTTAGTGTAGTGTTTTGGTCCAAAATACTCATTACTATTTACCTTCTGTGAGATAAGAATTAGGAGAAAAGCAAAGCAGGCACCAAACTTGAAAGAATATAAA
>NW_008239110.1:4541420-4559751 GCF_000691975.1 Corvus brachyrhynchos
CCGGGGATTGCTCAGGCAGCCACTGCTGGTCAAAGCCCAGTCACTTGCAGCAGGTTGCTCATGGTGATGACCAGTTCAGTTTTGTGTATGTGGAAGCTGGAGACTCTACAGCCTCTCTGAGCTGTATTACTCAGCTGCAGTAATAGTACAGTATTAAATATGCTTTACATTCTTTTCTCCAGCAGGGGATTTGGGAGTATCTTTTCCTTATGTAGAACCAGAACAAGGTAGTAACAGACAGTTAGATGTATTTCCAGCTGTATTTGCTAATCCTTACTGCATTGTCGCCTGTGTTTCTCCCCTTTTGCTTTTTTTTTCTTTCAAAGATTTTGATCTATGCAGAAATGTAATACTTAGGTAAAATATCTTTCTTATTGTCATTTTAATTTAACACTTCTAAAAGTGATAATTTCTAGATGGATCTATAGTCACCTAAATATTAATTAACCCTATGCTTGGCACCTGTAGAAATTTAAGAACAAGTTCATGAGTGTGTTCATTTTGAAATACGTTCCTTTGATGTCGTGATAGGAAATGTAAATACAGATAATCAAATAGCAAAACAGATTTTGAAGGATGTCATAACTTTCATTTGCAACAATTGTTGAATGTCTGCACCTCAAATACATTTTATAATTTTTTTTTTCCCATTTGACACCCAAATCAAAACACGTACTGGAACATATGTTAATTATGCAAATCATGGAATTATTGATGCTTTTAACAAATTACCAACTGTACATTGCTCTAAGAATATTATCAGATGTAAAATAATAATATTTTCAGCCTTTTGCTCCTCAATCAAAATCACATTGAGTGGAAAGTTTTGATCATTCTTCTATTTGTTTTATAATCATACACATCTTAGTTTTCTATTCTGAAAATTCTTTTGCATTTGACTTAATCTGTAGAGACAGTTCCTTTGAGATTGAAAATCATTAAAAAAGATAAAGCCATTTGCATAAATTTTTCATCACTTTAGAACTTACTTCTATGCTGTCCCTATTTTATGAAAAAGGTTACAGCATCTGTCCACTAGAAATCAGAGGAAATGTATTTATTTTCCAGTAAAGTATCTGTCTTTTGGATTTTGCAGGTTTAGGTTTCAAACCTGTATTTATATGAAGATTCTAAAGGAGAATATAACCCTGTTAGTCTGCAGATCATTGTTTGATTTTCTCATGGTACTTAAGAGGTGTATCCTATTTCTACCAAGAAGATTGAGTCAACATCTTTGAGTATCATGCAAGAATAGACTCCGAGTGGAAGGCAGAAGAATTCCTATTCATGATTTGTTAGGAATGTTTTTATGTTTTGATTCCTAACAAATATAACCCTAAGTACGAAAAAAATCAGTAATTAGAAAGAAGCAAGCCAGGCAGTGAATATTTTTTTCCCATTAAACCAATTAAGGGACATATATTCCGTCATGTTAGCAGTCTGGATATTTTAGCTATACTCTTGAGAGGACATACCACAGTTATAAACAATGAGAATGATCACAGTTAATAATTAGTCTATTTTCTTGTGAGAGAAAACAAAATAAAAACCACTGACCAGTAAACAGTAGTTTCTTCTTTTTATTCATTCTTTCTTTTTCTCTCTCCCTTTACTCTTCTGTATGGGGATCTCAGTAAGAACTGTGGTAATTTTCTCTGTAGAAGGCACTGTATATTTCTAAAAATAATAATAAGTCCTAGAAGAGTATAATACGAGCAGGCTTTCAAATAACTGTATAAGAATATAATTAAATTCTTTAATTAAAACTAGATACAGCTATCTAAAATATAAAGTGACCAGTCACAGGTAATCACCTAGTACCTTCTGTCTGATACCTTCAAAGTGGTATCATCTTTCTCTAATGTCAAGAAGGTGCCCGTAAAATCTTAGATTAAATACCTATCTTAAGGATATTTTGGCACACGTTCTTCTGGGGCAAGACCTAGGCATCTGGACAGAAAATGCTGGATTCTGATGTGTCTGACTGGATCCTCATTACCGTCAGTGGAGATAGAGAACACACAGGCTAAACAAAACTGGATTTCACAGAGTAGGAGTCAAACTCTACCTATGATATTTATATTGTATCTCACTTGTAGAAGGTGCAGTGAATCCAACCTCTAGGATTCCATAGAATGAGCCCCACTTTAATGTAAAGACTTAGAAAGATAGGTTAGGAGAATCCTACCATAAAAATTAATTTATACAATTTAGTATATAATGGAAAGGAGGAAGTAAATACATGTGTATCAAGAAATAACAATAAATATAAATTTTTTATTTATGTTTTTGTGAGATAGGTTCATGTTCTTTCTTTAAAAGAGAAGAAAACCAGAAGATTATTAACAATGTTGCTAATATCTTCAGTGAGAATAGCATTTCAATATCGCCATGACTTTTTTTTTCAAAATTTAGTTTAAATATTCTCACTGTGTTACAGCTTCATCTAATCATGACATATTTAAGCTATGTAAAGTTGTGAACTGGAAAGTCACTTCCTCTTGATCCTGTTGTAGAAGCCTAACGTTTTTTCTGTTGAGTTCATTGCCTGCCTTTTTTTTGGCTTATGCAATTGAAGAGTGCAGTTAAATCAAGGATTGAAGGACAAAGAAATATCTTATTCAGTTCAAGCAGAAGTTTAATGTTCTTTTCCAAAACTTCATAAAGAAAACAAACATCCTTCTTTCATGCATGGCTTCACTGAAAATTAGCTTTTATCATCCTTGCATTAGCGCAATACCATAACTAGTCTTTTTTATAAGAAGTAGATATTACTATTTAGCATATTTTAATTATCTTTCTCCATGTGTAAAATTCTTACACAGTCTTTAAAGTAGGATTTTTTTTTTCTTCGAACTAATATCTAAGATATTTCTTTAGTTTTACCTTGATCTGATGAGACATTAATTTATCTTTTAAATAAGTAGAATCATTTTACTTTTTGTGTGCAAAGCTTTTTAGTCTCAATATATATTTAACTGAATCTACTAATCAGTTAATTTAGACTAAAGTTGATCTTGGAGTCTCCTAAAGCAGGCAATAAAAAACCATTCATTTTAGACAACTTTTGAAGAGCTTTCTTGTCTTTCTCACAGAATTACAAAGTTTCACTGCATTAATTATTTTCTTAAGGATTGCTAGACATCTATTTCCCAGTAAAAATAAAAATTTTGTGTTAATACAATCATAGAATCATTTAGTCTGGAAAAGACCTTTAATGTCAGAAAGTCCAACCACTAAGCCAGCGCTTCCAAGTCCACCACTAAACCGTGTCCCTCAATACCATATCTACTTCTCTTTTAAATACCTTCAGAGATTGCCCTCCCTGGGCAGCCTTTTCCAATGCTTGGCAGCCCTTTCCATGAAGACACAGTATCCAATCTAAACATTTATTCCAGCCAAAATCCTCTTTATCCCTCTCTAAACTCTATACCAGCCAAAATCAACACATTGCCTTCAAAACCAAAAATAAAGAACAGAACTAAGTCTTCAAGGAATTCAGTTATTACCATATTTTGTTTCACTTTGCAGTTATTGCCAAAAAGCCACAGACAATTGACATCTTTAGCTGGGGAGTACACTTTCTGGAATCTAAGACATCAGCCATTCAGGCCTCTGTAATAAGGATTGAGACAATGAGCCTTAGGGTTATGATGTCTCAGGTAAGAAAAAAACCCTGGAAAATACAAGGAGAAACAATCAAAGAGTTAATGAGAATTTAAACAGTTTTGAAATAAAACTAAAAACAATGAAGATTGAAATTTTATGGAGGAAAAAGTCTCCTGAAAATGATATACTTTCAAGAAAATTCAAGTGACAGCTGTCCCATAGATTCATAAGGAAGTATCTGATTTTCCTCACTCTTAGTAGAGACAAAGTAAGACAGAAGAACATTCCAACACAGCAAGAAGAAAACTAAATCTGACTTTCAAAATAGAGGGAGTGGGAGGATGACCAGAAGGAAAATCTATGTTTTATATGTATTTGGAACTAAATTTTCAAAATGCAGTACATTTAATGCGCAAAAACTTACCTTTTTCTTTTTCTCTGTTAGACTTGCATTTCTCACAGTCAGATTTGCCTTCTCAGTTCTCATCTATATCCCTGTAGTCTAATTTGTTGTAGTATTCTTTAGACATGATTCTTTGGAGAAGAGTTAAACAAATTATTGTGCTCTAGATGGATTTATAACCTGAGTAAAATCTGTCTATTTTTACCACACTGTTAAATTTTCCGTAGTAAATAACATAGAACATGTCTCTTCAAGGCACAGTTTCATGAAAGGGTATGTTATGTGAAAACTGGCACAACTTCAGAGCCAAAACTAGGATGGAACACTTTTGTTCAGTCAAATGCACTTCCAAACTGCATTTCTGATTTGTCTGCTAAAGCAACACAATTTGAAAACACCCATCTTCCACCAAGTAAGAGCCCCTATCTACCCAAAGTTACTGGCACTGAGGCTGAGCCTACACTCTCCATAGGTTTTGAACCTTACCATACATATTTTTTATTGTAAACAAAAAGAGGTGTCCTACCCAATCTAGTGCTCACAAGACCATCTGATATATTGACAGTTGCAAAACTAGAAACTGGTTTTCACTACAGCTACTTCAAAAACAAAGGATATTAAAATCTTCCTGGAGAGTCAGTGGTCCTTGCTTTAGGAAAACACACTATGTAGAACATTCAGAAACAAGTAATTTTCTTTTAAAATGCATTATTGTTTTCATGATTTCTGTTGCTTTCAGCAGAATTCATGGTCTTTTTTACTTTGATTTGAAATCTGATTTACTTAATGATATTTCAGACTGAGAGTTTAAGTGCACACTAGAGGATGAAGACTTGATTCTTTTTCAGGAGCAGACACAAAAGTAGCAATGATCACCTTAGAAATTACTTTGTTGAGAAAGAAATTCTGCAATTTCTTTCTCAGCCTTTGTCAAAAAATCAGGACACAGAGGAATAATTTCTAGACATCTAGGTAATGTTATACATGCTTCTCTCTCAATTTGAAGTAAAGTGATCATTAGCTAGTTCGGGGGGGGGAAAAGAATTGAAAACCATTTTCATGATGTATGATTTCAGAATGTATGCATGAGGGAGAGTGTACCAACAAAGTGTTCAACAAAACTCATGGTAGTAGTACATACCTTATATCCTCAAGCTGACATATACTCTTCTGTGGAATTTTTTAAATCTAAGACAACGTGTGAAATATATCAGAACAAACTCATATTTGAAGGGAAAAGAAAAAAAAGAAGAGAATTGTTAGAAAGCCTTTCGATTGAGAAAATAGAGACAAGCTAAGAAGATAAAATCTAGCTTTACATGGATTAAGAAAGCTGTATAAACAACTCAACTTTCAATAAACTACAGTCTCTTTCAGGCCCTGGCTCTTTCAATAGATTACATGAAGAAATGTTACTATTTGTGTATTACATATATGTCCTATAGAAGATATATTGCTCATATGACCAACACTTTTTCAGGTTTTGTGTTCATGTGAATTTTACTTAAATATGCATCTCATATTTATTTCACCTGACAATATTATATGATAAATAAGAGATACAGATATATAGATATATATAGATATAAAAGTATAAGATATAATAAGATTAAAATAGTAATATTATATACATATATAATGAATATAATAAAGATCTAATAATACAAACAAACATTGCCTGAAATTTTGTTAACATTTGTTAATGACTTGAAATTACATCCATTCTCAACATGTTCACCTTCATTAAGCCTATCCACAGCAAAGAACAGTAGGATCTAAATGAATGGAATTATCAGAAAAGCAATAAGAAATAATATCCCCCATGTTTGTGTATGACTTTGTATTTACTTTGGGAAAAAAAAATGTACACTTAAATGCTGACCATCCATTTTTCATCAATGGGGAGAAGTAACAACAAAGAAAGTGAATGTTCAGGAGTTGCTTTTTGAAGCAATTAATGTATACGGTGTTCCTCATCCTTTCAGTGAAAAATTAAACTGCTTTAAACTGTACTTAACAGCAGTTGAAGATTTTGAATTTGCTATGAACTGAAATAAAGGCTCCAACAGTCATATATCACATCTGAGTTGGACATCTTCGAGTTCAGGAACTTTCTTAAGTGTTTCCCTTCCCTGAAGGTTTGATGTGCTGAAAAATTCAAAAGTAAGGTCAAGCAATATAGTACTGCAGAAATATACAGACAAAATTTGGCTCAGAAGCAGGCCATGATAACTTTCTAGGATAAAGCTATTTAGATCTACCAAAGGCCAGAGAGACATTGGAAAATGAATCGTTCTGTTTTCTTCCTTCTTTCTTATGAGTTTCATTCTGAACTTTTTAAACGTATGAAATAATTTTTATGTGTATAAGACTTCTGACCTTTTTCTTTGGGAAAACTCTGGACTCAAAATATAACAGCCCACTGTGAAACATTTTGTTTAAATATAGAATAGAAATCTGTTACAAATGTTTAATCCGTAATAGTGGTCTATTTGCATTGATCTGCTTATAACTTAAGGTTTTATGCTTCAATATTGTAAAATATCACACAAATACACTTTTAAATTATTCTAATTATTTGAACAAGGACTAGATTTTAGTAAGATTTCTTGAAAGAGGAAACATTCCAAGATGAAATAGGATCTACAGTTTCTTTTTCCTTTCTGATGTAAATATTATGATACATTTCTTTTTTATCAATGGACTTTTTGCATTCTTGACTCTGTAACTCAAGTAAGAAATCGAGAGTCTAAACAGAATTCAAAAAGAAGTATACTGCAATACAATTCTAGTGAGCTCCATAGAGTAGAAAAATAATTTCTGTTTTTCTCTTTTCACCAATTATTTTTCTGTCAGTTTAATTGATCCTTCTCTTCAAAATAATCAAAATACCTACCTGAAGCTAATGTGGGTTGCTAAACCCATTATGACTAGCTAGTATGAAAAAAATTGATCCAAGCTGAAATTTCCTGCAACTGAAGATAAAGTGCTTCATTACTCCAGTTTTACCTTTTTTTCTGTGTCAAGTTCCAAATTAACATTGTCTTCATTGATAAGCAAAGAATATCCTGAAATATTTTCCAGAGAAAAATGATTATATGAGTTCTCTCTTCAGGAAGTGTACACAGGCTTGCTATTGAAGAATACATTTGAAAATAAATCACTGAAAACAAAGTACTCTAAATGTCTCTGTATATGTCAAGCTAGAGAACTTATCAAGCATAACAGTTATCATGCTAAATTTCACATAATGTCACATGATTATTTGTATTTTGGCTTGTGTGCAGTAGCAAAATACCCACATCCTTATAATGAAATCTAAGGTTTAGTGTGATTATTTATTAATCAGGTGTCTGAATAGAATTTTCTGCCTAGGTGTCAAAACTGAGTGACACTACTACAGTGAGCAAGATAAGAAGGAGTCAAGAGTTTTAAAAATTTGAGATTAAGAGTCCTGCTTTTCTGTGAGCTCATATCTGTATGTCAGAAAGTAGTATCAAGGGGGTTTTTTTTCAAATTTATTTTATTGTGTTAGTGAGAACCCCATTTGATATAAAAGCTGCAGGCTGTTGTACAAGTGCTACAGAGTGGCCATAAATTTCCCAGACTTGCATTTCTCAGCTATTTCCATTCTCCTGCTTCAGGCTGCCTCTGATCAGAAAAGGCAAGTGTAATTCACAGCTAAGCCTAACTTGATGTTAAAATTGATGTGGATTTTACTGTACAACTTTGTCTTAAAATATGAAGACAACAGAAACATTTTGTGCTAATGTGCTATTGTTTATGTTGATTTCCATTTTTTATGGAGTCAAATTAACCCTTAAAATAATTCTAGTGCATTCTAAATGACTGCCTACAAAAAAGATGAAAAATGATGGTGCAGAAGTTTCCTTCTGCTCCTAAAAATCAAGTAAATATTTATTTATAAGACAAACGCTTGTCTTGAAACATCCATTATAATTCATATATTCAATTTTACTGAGGTTATGTAACAGCCTTAATATATTGGTATAAGAAGAGCTGTGCAACAATTTAAAAATTGAAAATAGATGTCAGTGTGACAGTCAGTTAAAGCTCTCATTCCTGACTTTAGTATTTGGTATACACAGGTGAAGTCAGTCTTGATTTTAAAAAAAAACAACTTTAACAATTCTAAATTACATTGTTTTACCTTAACATTGAAACAATTTAGTATAACAGTGATGCAAAAAAGGACAAAATAATGACTGATGTCTATTATAATACAAATTATCTTGAAGATCCCAACTATTAGAGTTTAAGACAACCTACTTTTAACTTGATTCACTGAATAATGACAAAATGTTTGGCAGGAGATTAAAGGAAAGTTATTTTTCAGTAACCCAGGCTAACCTCTTGCTAATTGGTTTTCCTGATTTCCATGACATTTATACGAGGTGTAAAAGCAACAGCATATGAAACAGAATGTATTTTTTTCATTTAGCAAACATCAAAACCATTTTCTTTCTTTTTTATTTTCTTCTAAAAATGTTCTAGATGTGCCGTACGTAAGTCTGTATTAATGTTTACTGAGGTAATCAGGTGCAATATGAAACAAAAGATTTCTTATGCATAAGATATGCATGAAGAATTAAATATGACTTTGAAAACAGACAACTGTTTATAACTGTAAATACTTCCCACAGGAACAGGATAAACCCATGAAATGTAAAAAAAATTGTGGAAAAGAAATTTTTTGCTTTGAAGAGGCTTTGAAAGCCTTTCACAGTGATCATGGCAGATACTATGACCCTGTATTGTTGTTGTCACATGCTACTGCTGAATTCCTCCTGTAAATAAAAAGAAGCAGAGAGACTAACAGGCTTCTTTTGGAACTGCTTTGGCACAAAAATATTGTGTGTTGCCGGTATGTTTTTAGCAGCAATGTCATTAGGACTTATTGTTTTCTGACAGGAATCTCCGTTTTTTAATTTTTTTTCTGCATAGATGAGTTCTACCAACCAGTCCATATCCAGATGAGGTACATAACACATGTATTTTTACAACCAAAAACCCCCATCATATTTTAATTATACTTTTACTTTTTTAATCAATAAAAGCAGAATAGGTGAACAGTACCAACACATCTTCATTCCCCCAATGAAAAACTTGACTTAATGAAAACTTTGATTTTGCCAGCCTCATAGATGTTGGAAAGCTGTACTACTGGACTGTTTCCTGGCCATAAAATGGCATATATTAAATGCTCAGCAGACCCACAGTCATTCTAAGACAAGCCTAATGGAGAATCCTCTGTTCTGGAAAACAACTCAGTTCAGTACTTCTTTATGTCCAAAATAAAGGAAGGTAAAACACATCATCTGACTGCACACAGCTCTACAGATACACATTACATTTTACAGAAAAGTTTCTTAATGTCATTCATAAAAATAAAAGGCATGAGGACATAATCAGGACAGTGTTGTTTGTTTGCAGTCAAACACAACACTGAGCAAGGCAAAATGCCTGTATTTTTATCCTGTATAAAGAAAGTTTTCAGTCTTGCTAATTCCTGGACTACACCAGTTATTCAGCTAACAAACATTCTTTTAATTAGGTATTTTTCAACTAAAGTCTAATTTGAGTGAAAAAGAAATCAACATGAGTTTTGCAGACATTTCCTCTGAGGCCACTAGAAATTAGTTATATCTGAATCAACACCTTCAACATCTCCAAAATAATAATATGAGTTCAGTATTCAGCACAGAATATGATTTTGCAATTTCTGAAGGCCAGGATATCATTGTCTATATAAGATAACTAGTAAACAAAACTCAGTTGAATCGGGTTTGAAACATTATGCTTGAAAAAATCACAATTCTATAGAGTTAGGAAGTGTGGCATACAAAAGTTACAGAATGAATATAATTTTTTCTAATTTGAAAACCTAAGGCTGTAACAAGTTTTCACAGATTTTGCTACCATAAAGATCTTTAGTATGAAATGTGAAAAATGGATATTTTCTGTAAATAAGAATTTAAAAAAATAAACAACCCTATGCTGTTTCTGGTCACCTGAAAACCTACCTCGTTAGATGTCTAATAGTTGCAGGCACCCTTGTAGAGAACACAGAGCAATATTATAATGCATATCATTAATACAATGCATTAAACTGTAAGAGCATGTAGAAGTGGCCTCATAATATTAGAATGCTTTAGATTTGGTTAACATGTACGCATCAACTTGAGAGTCTATGAACAAAAAGTTCTGTGTGAGAAATATGTGTGCATGATTCTTTATATACAAGTCATGCCTGTTGGAATTTCCAGTGTTGCCACGGCAGCTTTTCTCTTCCCACAGTTTGGTGCCTCATTCATTATTGACTTTCTAATTTCTGCAGCAATAAGCAGGCCAAGATGAGAGTGATTGTAAAAAGTAACCTAATTTACTATATGCCCTTGAACAATTGCAAGAGAAGCATGTCTTCTGGGTTCACAAAGAGGTATAGCTCTGTGACTCCATTGTACTTACTCCTATTTCAGATCTCAGGCTAAAAGAAATATTACAAGGAAAAGTTCTGTATTGTTCTTGAAATCCTAGATAAAAAAAGTCAGTGGGAGAGACAAGTGAATCTGTAAGCTGGTACAAGGCAGAGGGCGGAGTCAGTGGAGATGAATACATAACTTTAGGAAAACTATATAAAAATATCGACTATATGTAAAATGGGCTTTGGTTTTTTTTTTCCAACTTCTCAAAACAGTTTAGAAGTAGCAGATACTGCATATGCCAGGAAATCCCAGAATGAGATTTCATGCTGCTGCCCCACCACATACTGCATGTCTACAAATTCTGATAATTATTTTCATTAAATGTGTTCTATAATTGCTTGCCAGTCTTGCTGCAGCTGTCAGCAAGGGGGCAATAGGATAGAACACAACTACTAGGTTGAAGACACAAAGCATATTTTGTCTGTAAATATACCATATTAGAAACTAAATAATAGAATTTAAAAAATAATCAAAAAAAAGTTTTTAATCCAGAATATCAAATTTATGGTAAGTAAGTTTAGCAGGGGATTTAAAATGAGTATTGACACAAACAAAGTCATAGCTCAGCTGGCTTGGAGATATTTTCTTCCATGTGAATAAGAAAAGACAATGTATGATATAGTCTATTCTATCAATAGAGGTGCAGCAAATGTACACAACCCCTGGAACATAAACATCTGTCCATGCGACTATTAACCAGAACAGTGATTTAGGTGATACAATATGCCTGCTTTTAGAAAAAAATCTTGTATAAAATAATAACAAGAATGCCTATTATGGCATAGGGAATGTTAAAGAGAAAATGACAGATTAATTTGGATTGGAATGCCCTTCAAAAGACATTATCTTGTCAAATCCCTCCGCCATGGGCAGGAGCACCTTCCACTAGATGAAGTGGCTCAGAGCCCTATCCAACCTGTCTTTGAACACTTCCAGGGATGGAGCATCCACAGCCTTTCTGGGCAGCCTCACCAAACTCACCACCCTCACAGTAAAAACCGTTATTCTTATGTGTAATATAAATCTACCTCTTTTAGTTTAAAACCTTGTCCTATCACTCTGGGCAAACTTTGCCAGAACATGGAACAGCCAAACTTTTCATTCTAAAGTAGAGCTGTTTGTAACCATGTGATGTTTTTTAGCTTACAAAACACCTTAATTGGTTTGAGGGGTTAAATTCGTGATAATGATGAGCTTCTTACTTAATGATTATCTTGATATCTGTCCTCTTTAATATATTTGTTTACAACAGTCAATAATATACTAGCATTTTTATTTTTGAAAATAAGGGAAAAAAAGAAAAAATTATGGTGATACAATCTGCCTTAAGTGAGGTCTGCATCAAGAAACTCATTATATCAACTTGAAATCAATGAAGTCAACAAGCATGCTGAGATACCTGAAAATCCTCCGGTTTTGGTTTTTTTTTCTCTTCTACCAGTAAGGCCTTCATTTACCAATGAAGAGAAAAAGAAAAAAAGTCTTATGCAGCTCAGCAGGCTGTTGAAATTAAAGTATCTCCTTTATTATGACACAATGCACAGAACAGTTCAGAGATGAAATCATGGTGCTTAACCTGTCATATTTCCCTCTGACCAGACACATTCATACACACATACACACATATTAGCATAGAAATGCACAAACACATCTACATGCATTTATACGTATAAAATACAATTCAGATTAGTCTCTTCTTTCCTTAGCAAAATCACAGTCATTTCAGCACTTGATGTCAATTAAGCTTGTTTCAGTCCAGTCTCCTGATGTGTTTCAAGTGCTGTTGAATGTGATCTGCAGATTATGATTTTACAACTTTAGGTAAAATGACAGAGCCTTTTGAAAGCTATCAACCACCTGTGCTGCACTTTTTTCTTACAGTTCCAGACTGCACAGACTAAGGTTACTGTAACCCCCAGGACCCTATCAGCAGGTTTTCTCCATCCAATGGTATGAATCATTTTCTTATTTCTGATATTTACCTTAGAATGTTTCCAAGTGAGCCCAGCTGACATGGTCAAAGCTATAAGTAATTGGTAGTCTACGAAAATGTTTTTCTGTTTCTTAAAAGTGAAATATTAAATCAAGTTGCGGGTTACGTAATTTTTTGTTTTAAGAAAAGTGTTAATTTTTTCATAATGGATCACTTGAGCTGAAATATGTATAAAGATAGTTAAATATCATTATAAGATTTGGACAGGGTTTGGATGTTTACTTACAACTTTAAAATCCCATCAATGATGAAAACAGAGATTACAAAGCTTCCTCCTGTGAACATTTTCATCACAGCTTAATAAATATTTTTCTGCATGATTTCAGTTAGCTTGCTGTTACTACCCTCTGTCAGGCTATTTTCAGCTAAAATATATTAAAAACAATTTATAATCAGTATATAGCTTTTTTATTATAATTATTTTTAGCTTTTAAAAAAGAAATTCATGGCAAAAAAAATCCCCCGAAATAGATACAGAGATGTAATGAAGAAATTATTTTAGAGATAATTCAGTTAGTGTTAAAGCCATCATGTAATTTCATTCTAGCTGATCATATGTCTAAGTGTCTCCCAAAATAAGAAAATTATCTGAATTTAACATTTCTATCTTTACTGGGGATTTTTTACTTATATTTGCATCACAATAAGAAAAGTAGTTGATTATTGTATTCTTCATCATAACTCATTTTTTCACCAGAAGAAATCACGATCCAGTGAGTTGTCTTGATTTACACAATGTCTTTCCAATGCATATTCAATGGAAAAAAATTAAACAGCGCTGTCTAGAAGGAACAGCACCATACCCCAAGGAAGTTCAGGATCAATTAGGGTCTGTGTTGTGAAAACTGAAGAGAAAACATATTCCTACATGAAGCAAGAAGAAAGGCAGGAAAAGGAGTTAGACTTTTCATGCCAAAAGAAATAAAGTAGGTTTTCCTTTGGAAAATCCACTGAGTTTCTAGAATAAATATATTTATTATATTTACATAAACTATTTTTTCGGTATTTGGGTAGTTATTTCCAGTATCACAAACCAGATGAATTCTTTCTTTTGTGGTAATATGGATATGTTGTATGTTGGCAAGAAGTTTTATCTTCATTTATCTGACCAAACTATAACATTTCAGAAAGGTGATATTTTATCATTATAGATTTTTTCTTATTTTAAATATATTCAGTGTACTTGTATCTTTTCTTTAATCAAACTCCAGGTTCTCCATTTATTTCAGAATTGTATAACCATAATTAAAAGAACTCAGCTTGCTTTTGAAATTTCTTTCTGCATGTGACAACATCAAGACTGAGAACTGATGCGTAGTTTCATTTTATTTCTCTGTATAGACTCAAAGCCAATTGTTTTGGGGGAATCAATTTTGTCCAAAGATCAATTAATAGTTTTCCTTCTCTCACCCCCATCTATAACAGAGGTGACATTGTGTATGTCATTTGCATATACAGCTGAGAAAATCCAAAATAAAGTGATTAAAAGTAAATTAAGTAAACAGTCCACTCTGGACTCCTGGGTAATTAGAAAACATTGGTTTTGATAGTTATGTATTATGTTTGTGCATGTATTGAATTTAAATACAAATAGAAATTTTAATTTGTTCACTATTTAAATTTCACTTTATGTTGCTCACATATTTATTCAAAAATATGAGAATACATATTGTTGACCACAAAACTGCTCAACTGTATTAAAAATAATATTCTTATATATATATATATATATATGTCCATCTGATTATTGTTCTAGGTGTCAGCCATTTCAAATTGCTTACACTGCTGCAATTTTTATAGGTGTATCACAGGACTCCACTATTTCCACAAGCAGCATGGCAGCAGGCAAACAATCAAAGAAAGTATTAGCAGTTTTAAAAGAGCTTTTTGAAAATTCTTGAGGCTACACATCATTCTGAAACTCTTGTTCTGTTTTCTCCAATGTTCTCTTTTGATATAAATCTAAAGTAGCTGTTTATCAGCTAGCTGCTCTATCAAATAGGTAAAAGCCATTTATGGTTTAGTTCACCATATATTTAAACAAAACAAAACAAAATAAAATTCCTAAAAAGGATCAATAAACCTCACTGCAGAAATGTGTCTTTTGCCTAAGGAAAGAATTCTTTTCCAGAATAACACTAGTTAGTGTAGATAATCTGAGGTGCCTGAGCCATCATGTTCTTTCCTGAACAGACTGTGTCTACTTTTAACACTTCTTCCTCAGCACTCCCTGTCTTTCAGGAAATCATAGGACCTTTGATGTGTGAAATCTCTGAAAGGTCTAAAGTTAGTACTGTAAAAACTTTGATGTAAATCTTCTGAAGTATTCATAAACAATTAATTTATATAGGCCGATTCTCTGCTCTGTAAGAAATGGGTCACCTGAAACAGAATTAAAAGAGCTGAACAGGAGCTCATACTTTAAATGTCAGCTTTTGTTTAGCCGTCCTTTAATGGAAATGAATTGCAGTTTTCAGAGAACTGTTGATTCTGTGGTAAAATAGGTGCCTAATATCTTTGGGATAAATCACCTGGTTTTTCTCTCCATTCATGATAGAAATAACATGGAGTAGCTCAGACTATTTCCTTAGCTTCCTTGGAAAGCTGAACCTAGCTGATATGAATCATAGTCTTTATATCTAATATCAAAAAAGCAGATCTACAATATCTAAGTGAATACAGGTATACAATTTACCTAACCAGCAAGTCATACAGTGATCTAGTCATTACACAGTGATCAAAATGTTTTTGCATAAGAAGTTCTTCAGCATTCCTCTATCGTGCCTAAATATGAATTTGCTTAAATATGTGTAGTGACAAAAGTATTAAAGCTCATGGCTTCTTTGGTTTGTTCCTGTTCTGAGCAGCTATAATTACACTGACAAGTGATCACAACTATTGTAGCACAAATCGCAACTCAATGGAGTACAATGAAATATGCTACAATATATTGAGAACAAATTGAACAACTAAAAATTCAGCAAGTAGTAGCTTCACATCATAAGATAAAAGGCTGCATGCAGTAAAAGAAACCAGAAGAGTGAATTCAGCAGTGAACTCTTCATTTTGAGTTTTCTGCTCATTGCTCCCCACAAATAATTTCTTGACAACATTTTTTGGAAGCAAACTCAGTCTTAAGCTTTCTGTTTCTTTGTGTGTCCTCTCCTCTCCTCTCTCCTCTTCAGTTCCCAGGCAGGTCTTAAATACCTTAGGGGAAATGCCATTAACAGATTCTCCATTGCCTGTATAGAGCTTTAGCAGCTGAATTGGCTTCCCATAACTGCATAACATGAAACAGACTGATCAGTGATCATTGGTGCTTCTCTTCTCATCTGCCTTTAGGCCTATGCAGCAAAGTCAAGAGATACGACATAGCATTTGTTGAGAGCCCAGGTGCCCTACTATGCCTGTATCAAAAGCAGGAAAGACTTACAGTGTGAGCCTGGAAGAAACAAGTAAGCAGTGATATGTCTGGGATGATCCAAAAGAGGGCAATTGGAAAAAGGGGTACAAATACATGGTGGAAGTATACCTGTGTTCTGTGAAAATAAATAAGAAAATGTAGGAAAAAAAGAAAAGCAGACATCCATGGGGGAGAATTTTTATGAAATGCTGAGGAGAGGTTATTTCTACAGTACAAATACAGCACTACTGCCAGCCTTTCACTTACAGTGGGTGTGCAGCTAGAGAGTAGACATGACAAGGATACAAATGCAAATGATTACAAATTGTCAAGACTTTTTGTTTTGAACTGGGGAAAGGAGGACATTAGAGGAATTAAATAAAAAGTATGAGGATGAGATGGAATTAAAAAATGATCAGTTAGTGATTAGGTGAAAGCTGGAGAAACAATAATGACAAAGCAAGACAAGCAAAAGTAACAGAGTTACAAGATAAGAAATGTCTGATGACCCCAATTATTTTTCCCCAATTATTGATTTTTTTTTTTATTTTTTAATCTCTTCAGTGAAGATCTCAAGAAATTTTAGTGTATTTTTTAGATGATCTGTCTTTTAACGAATAAATTCTTTCTGAAGTTTTTCCCACATGCTGTCATACACGCTGGTAAAGATGTCAAAAGATGAGCTAAAAGGTCTTTGGTAAGGCTCACAAAGTCTTCCCTTTCCCTCATAAACTGCATAAATTATCCTTAAGTATGAAATCTGAACATTCAAGGCAAACACTCATTAGCTATGGGACTCTTAAGAATGCTGACTGGTGGAACTGAATTAATTTTGCCACTGATGGACAGCAAAACTGAATTCCCCTTGATCTAATCTGAAATCTGTGTTATTGTTCTACCCCACACAGGTATTGGTCTTCTTATGCATGAAAGGAGTTATAATAATTTCTGATTTCACCTCTGAAGTATAAGAACTGAACAGCCTTATATTAAAAAAAACCACGCAGATCTTATTGTAAAGTTATCTGATTTGGGCATTTTACCTCTTCTACACCGAAAAGAACTAAGAACACATTAAGAAAGCCCTCAAACATCTGCACATAACAAAGTGCTCTTCTATGTGTTAATTTAATAGTCAATTTTGTCTCAGAAGCCAGAAAGCCTGACTAAAGACCTTATTTTTTTCACATTACAAAGAAAAAAAAAAAAAAGTGTGAATCCTTATTTCCATAACAGAAGAGAAAAAGTCACTCTTGGTTTACTCATGAAGTCTTTCACTGGTGTCTTCTCTTCCATTTGTGACAATCAGTTGAATGTATGTTTCATAATATAAGGTGAATAGTTGTAGAAATATGTTTCTTTTTGAGGCATTGGAAAACCTGTGACACATATCACAATGATAAAGATATACCTGTGATAGAAATCAGTCTATATAATAATATTAATAGTAACAGGAATAAATTTTTAAACCTAATGTAAGAATTTGGAAAATAAACATCTAAAATTATTCTTTAAACTTTGAATTTGAACACAAGAGGCCAATAATGTGTTCATTTTTTGAAATACAACAATAATACAAACAAAATTATAAATTAAAAATTCAGAAAACAAAACAAAGTGGAACTGGAAGGGGAAAAGATAAGATAGGGGAATAAGCACTTAAACTAAGATTAAGCCACTTAAAGTCCTGGTGGTGTTATTTTACTAAATAATTTCTAGCAAATAATGATGGGAATTGTATGATCTCAACTAGAAATACGTTACAACACATCTGTGGAATAGTAGGAGTTTTGTTCTTCAAGTAATCTGACTTCTTACTTTTTTCTTAAGTTTTGTTGCATCTAATCATTTGAGAAATTAAATACATAATTTTTGACAGAAAATTATTCTTCAACTGTGTATTATCTCAGAGTATGCTGACTTCCTCTTTTCTAAAACCTTGCTTCCCAATGTCTATCATTCCGTCTCTGTTCTTATTTATCCGAGTTTAGAGAGGAAGTTTCTGGAAGACATTTAGGGCAGAGAAACCTACTTTATGGTGGAAAGACAGTAAAAAAATCCCAAAACCAAACCAAACAACCAAACAACAACAAAAACCACACCCCACCCCCCCCCAAAATTTAAACAATAAAAGTAAACTTTAAAAGCTCTATGGCCTCACAAAAACTAAGGAACTTTAAAGACCGATATTAGTACCTTTTATATAAATCTGGCTTAATTACCGTATCAGTCAAAAATAAACCATAAGAATGTCCTGCTTTATAAATCAAAAGTAGAAACTATCAGTGGAAGGAAACGGTGTCTGGAATTAAAGAATATTATTGTATGTTTTGTGGGCTTGTGAAGAATATTAGACAATATTTTCAGTATGTTTCTTATATTACTTACAATTCATTACCATCACAAATACTGAATTT
>NW_008239110.1:4559769-4574539 GCF_000691975.1 Corvus brachyrhynchos
CAGCAGGAGGCTGGAAATCAGTATGTCATGAGCTAACTAAAAACATTTCTCATAATTCTAAACACTGGCCTTCCTTCTGTACCTTGTTATTGATTTGCAGTTATTTTTTTAATGGAACTCAAATGCACATCCTCTAGAATTTATCTTTGCCTACTAGCCAAAACGGTTCTATTACTTCTGGTCTCATCTTTAAGAATGTCTGCTCATCACTGGTTTTGCACAGCCTAATCCAAACTGAACTGACAAAAAAAAGTGTCTCATATTACTTACAGGCTTTCATTATTTATGCTGAAGGTATGTCAGTTGTTCTCTGAAGGAAGTATTAATAGGCCCCTATTCTTCATATTTTTCAGATACCCTGACAGTGTTTACAGATTAGTCCTACATCTTACTCAGTTTCAAAGCTAATTAATTGTGGTGAACACAGAAGACAATGGTAACAGAAGAATGGTAAATTCTTTCCCAAATCCATCAGTGTTACAACTAACATTCATATTTTTCAACAGACTGGGGGTGGACAAGTGTCTTGGGGTAACTTGATGTTGTATTCCCTATCACTGCACTATGCCCAGAAATTAGTATATATATCTTTCTATGCCTTTAAACTGAGCCTGAAAGGGGAGAGAGAAAAGTGTACTTTTTCAAAGCAGTTTTATTTTCATGTTCCAAGGACACAGAGATAAAACCCGTCTGCTTCTGCAGAGCGAGGGTGGGGAAGGAGCCTGCTTGCTTTTCACCCAGCTTTCAGCCAGTTTTTCAGCTCCTTTTCCTACGGAGAGTAGAACTTTTCTTTTCCTGGGACTTCATTTTTTTTTTCCCTTTTTCTCTGCTGGACTGTTTCAACATCAGAATACATCAGGAGTAATTTCCACCGAGGCCTTGGCCCTGGAGGGGGGCCCACCACCCTGTCCCAGCTCCAAGGGAGGGGAAGAGAGAGACTATGGAAAGACTCTGAAATTTTCCCAGGTTTTTCTCTCCACAGCGAGAGGTTATATTATTTAGCATTATTATTCTTTTCCTGTATGTTTGTTAAATAAATAGCTTTTATCTCTTTCACTTTCCTTCGAGGAAAATTCAATTTTTCCCGAACCTGGTGGGGGAGGGGTGGCACAACAAGTCTTGTCAAAAAACCCACCTCAAAAGGCTTTCATGATTTATATGTGGGTGGATCTACTTGCATCCTAAACAACTACCCATTACCAAGCCATGGAGTGCCAACCGACGTGCTGCTGATAACCCCAAGGCTGTGGGTTGCAATCACCCTATGAGCTATTCACTTCAGAACTGGACTTGATGGTTCTTGTGGGTCCCTTTCAACTGAGAATATTCTGTGATCCTTTGGGTGTTGCCATCTGGAGCTCCTTCTGAGAGCTGCCATTACACACATATCCACAACTTGATATCTTTCCCAGTATGTCAGGCTGCTAAGGTAAGGAGGATGTCTGGGAGTTGTGTGATAATAGCATGTAGATAGAAACAGATGGGACTCAGGATCTAAACAGATATAATACTTGATTAAAGAAACTAAATTTCTTCATGTTATCAGCCTGTTGTCACAGAGCTATGTCACAGCATGTCCATCAGCATTTAGTTACTAGCCAACAAACAATTAGAAAAAAGAAAAATATTTGTATCACTGACAGGAAAATCGGAAGACATTCCAGATTTGCTCTTTTCAATAAAGAACAACAGTGAAGGATTCCTCATAATTAAACCAACTGCAGTATAATTCAGAGCAAACAAGCCCTAAGAAGTACTGCAACTGTGAAGAAATGTGCTGCTGAATAGCATGTGTTAGCAAAAGTTGATGATTGGCAGCCTGTCATACTGAAAATGCACAAAATCAATACTGATATAAAACTCCAGGGCTGGCTGTCACAAAATACTTTGATTAGTCTGAAATAACAGGATTGTTTACTATGGTTATACGTATGCCACTATCCCCAGAATGCCCATGAACTTGAACCTATTGATACTGAAAAGTCTCAGAACATCAGGCAAGGAGCTGTCAGGGACAGAAAAATATGCATGTCATGTCCAAATACAGCTGATGATGGAGGGAGAAAACTTCACAGCTATCTCACACCATTTTTACCACTGTAACCACTTGTAATTCAGAAAAGATATTCAAAGCATAAACCTAGTGTAAACAGGTACAAACAATGGGAAAGTTTAATCCAGAATGCTAAAATGCTTCATTTAAGCTAAGTATTACTATACATTAAGACAGCAGGAGTGGTAGTGAAGAGTTACTGACAAGGAGAAAAAAAAACCAAACCCAAATTTCCCAAGCCTTGACACCATTAAGCCTAAATCAATTTCTAGAAAACTAGTCAGAAGGGATGTTGCTTTGTAGCTGCTGAACAGAAGGCAGTGGAGTGGTGCCCTCAAATGAGTTTCTGTTAATAGTGTTGACTCTCCTGTTCAATGAAAAAACAAAATTATTTTTATGCAAAATAAGATCCTCTGAATTTTATTACCAAGAGGAGAGATCATATCTGCTACTAGGTGGTACAGAAAAAAACCCCAGTGAAATACATTCATGTAAATCGTATTTTCTCAGATACAATGAACATTTCTCTAAGTAAAACAAAACTCCCAGAGATATCATGCTCAACAGTTTTACTTTTTTATAGAGGCTGAACGGTGGGATGTCTTTGAAAATAATAATAATAAAAATAATGAGACAGTTTCTGACAACCTATTTTCTGTGGAAGAAAATAATACTTTTTTTTTAGAATTTCCAGAGGAAAGAAACTCTAGATTTTTTTTCTAAGAGCAAATCAAATTATCATGTCAAAGAATTAAAAGTTAGTATTTTCCTGTATGCATTTCTGGACATCAAAATAATTTTCAGTTAATGGTCCCCTCTAGGGAAAACCTGCATAGAAAGTTGAATGTGCATTTTCCACTTAACTATCCTCTTGCCTTGTCTATGAGTTATTTCTGTGTTAGTCTTACTTCCTTTTCTAGAAAAGACCATGAGGATTTGCTCAATCAGAATACTTTACTTCACAAAAATATTTGAGAGTGAAAAATATATAGTAAATCTCCATATAATCACAAATGAACGTGCTTTATCTAAAATAATGCAACTTGCCCAAAGTGCTGGACATTCTCACAGTGCTTTCGGTTATGGTCTTTTCTCCCTTGTTGTGATAGTGATAGGCTGTAAACTTCCTCTTTAAATTTGCTGTTTTTATCAAATCCCAAATACAAGCTCAAGAACATTCCTATGCCAGGGATATTCATGGATCTCCCAAACACATATGAAAATATACTAATAGCTGCTCTAAAGATGCTGTGAAAATGCAATGATTTCACAAGCTCAGCACAGGGGAGATAGTACTAGCCACAGTTCTCACTTTTGTGCAAAAGGAAAACAAGCAGATGGTGTGTTCCTCAGAATTATTTTGCAGCTAAGATTCATTTCACTATTGAAGAATAATAGGGTAGTTCAGACTGGAGGGGACCTCAGGAGATTATCTGCTCCACTGTCTGCTCAAACCAGGGTCAGCTATGAGGTTCAGTGCTGTCTCCTGCCAACTCTGTGTCTGACACAAAGCCCAGTGCTTTTTTTCTTTTTCTTTCCAGAGCAACACTCCAGCTGGGAAGACTGTCTGTAGCCCTTACATTCCCAGGATTTGACATTTGTCCTGCTTAATTTTCATAAGGTTCCTTTTGGCCCATTCCCTCAGTTCGTCTGTGTCCCTTCAGCTGACAATCTGCCTTTGAGCATATCAGCTATTCCCTTCACTTTGATGTCATCTGTGAGGTTGATGAGAGTATCCTCTGTTGCACTTCCAGGTTATTGATAAAATCATTACGCAGGACTGATCTCAGGATATGCTCCTGCAGTGCTCTGCTTCCTTCTTTCCAGCTCCAGGTAGAGTACAAGCCATTAGCCACAAATGCCTGATCCAACCACATAAATTGGTTTTTATTCACCCATATCACATCTACAAACTATAGTATCCTTACTTGGATGGAAGAATATGGTGGTACCTTATGTCAAAAGCCTTGTTACAGTCAAGGTAAGCAACATCCATGCTCTGCCCTAACCATAGAAGTTTATCATAGATGAGAATTTAAAAGTGTGTTAGTTCTGAGTTGCTAAAGTCCAGAATGTTAATTCAGTTTTCATTCTTCCTAAAATCTCACTCCTCCAAAAACATACTTAGGAAAAAAATTCCTTCTGGAATATTTCATTTTGAAGCAAGTCTATCAGTCCAAATTGTCCTCTGTCTCAGATTTGATTATTTACCATCCAAATATTAAAATGAAATTTCTCTATATATAGATATGAACTTATAATCTTGGCATTTCATCTAATTTTTGCATTAAAAAAAATTGCATTATAATTTCATTCCAGCTACAGTGCTCAAAGAACCTGGAAGAAAATAAAAGGAAGTCCAAGGAAAACAGATTTATTCAAAATTCCTTTTACACTTGAAGAGTAATGGAAAACAAAAGTGATTCAAAGTAATCTTCAAATAAAACAAATGCCAGCATTTAATACAGTTGAATCATATACTTTTAATAAAAGTCTAGTGCATGACTGTGTTAAGATGTCTGTAAAGTTCAAAGAAGGTTGTGTTAATTTTTAACAAATACTTTTGGTTTTATTACTTTGAATAACTATGTTTGTTTGTGATCGCACATGAAAATTTTTGATTTTTGAAATTTTAAGTTTATATTCCCATGTGTTTCTGAGTGTAAACAAATCACAAGATATTAACTACCACCAAATAACATCAACCTGGATTAAAAGTAGTTGAAATATCTGTATAAAAATCAGAGCAAATACATTAGAGGATTCAAGATTGGAGCAAAGCAACAGAAAGGAGTAAAGAATAAGGAAACATATGTTCCCAGCATGTGGAAATTGTATCCCCTAATATAGAATTCTCAAGATTTGGCTTTGAAGAAATTAGTTACAAGCAAAATTACATTCTTCTCCAATACGAGACATTTCAGTTGCATATTCATTCCTAATCTGTGCTTGTGTTTACATGCCAGCCCTGTCCTGAGGGACGTCAGGGACAGCATCACCAGCCGGGCAAGGGAGAGGATCGTCCCGCTCTGCTCTGCACTGGGGCAGAGTCCTGGGGGCAGTTTTGGGCACCACAATATAAGAAAGACATTAAGCTAATAGAGAGTGTCCAAAGGAGTGCTACAAAGATGGTGAAGGCCTTGAGGGGAAGTTGTGTGAGGAGTGGCTGAGGTCACTTGGATGCTTCAGTCTGGAGGAGACTGAGGGGAGACCTCATTGCAGTCTAAAATTACTCTCTTTCATGTACTCATTTATAATTCCTAATAAAAATCCTGTTTTCTGGTTTGTTTGTTTGTTTTTTTCCCAGAAATTACAGCTTTGTTTCCTCGCTATGATATTTAGTATACTAAATGTCCAATTAATCTTTCCATGCTTTGGCCAGGTAATTTAATGCTGTAGTAGACATTTAACAGAGGAAAGAATGGAAAGAATCTCACTTGTTTGCAGTAGCTGTTGAAACATACTCTTTCCTGCACCAGGTAACTCAGTGACAGCTCCGTATCAGGACTGCATCTGGTTCTCATTTGTAGCTACAGTGAATTCTACTTAAAGAATTATATCATGGCCATTCATTTCCTGCCAGATTGATCTGTTATAACAATTACTGACCTTTAATCTATCTTCTCCAAGCCATGCAGTCTACAGAAATGCAGACATACGTAAGACCTTTTCAAGCAAAGCTTGAAAAACTGAAACTTTTTCTGAAAAAGGTTCAGTGACACAGGCAGGAAATTCTTCCTCACAAGGAAACAGGTCCTCTGAGGATAAAAGTGTTAGCATCTTTACACTTTGATAAAATCACACCTATCCTCTTGAACCATAGGAATTGAGGTGCTTTTCAGGGCTTTTTAGGGGGATTTTGAGGGGGCTTTAAAAATTTTTACTGTAAGACTCATGACCTTTTCATGTCACTACTTTACTCAGAAACTTACTTTTGTCTGTCTGATACTTTCATCAGATTAATTTTTCCCCTAAGCACAAAGGATTATGACTTCCTATTAAACTCAATACTGGACCAACTGCATTTTCTATTCTTCTTGTCTTTTGTGTTATGCTGGAGGGCACTTCAGGCTGTCTGAAACTAACAGCATGGCTTTTTGATTGGAGAATCTGATGGCACAAAGTACAAACTGTTCTTATACATCCTTTATTATTTTCTCACTAAAACATGGAAGATTTTAGATTGAATGTTCCTTTCATATTTGAAACTGTTTATGTGTATTTTAAAGTTTATTGAAAACATGTTTCAGATATTGAAGATGTTAAGGAATTCACCACAGTTTTCCCCATTTTATCTAGGAGATATAAATAATAAACAAAAAGAATATCAGATGTTTTTTGAGTATGCCATGTACTCTAGGCTCTAGCTTATGAACAGGGTTAGCTTAACCTCTATTTATATTCAAGTGAAAGAGGAGAGATCTCCTGAAGCTGAATCACTGCACATCGCAGCTCAGACAAGGGTCATGGCAGCCCAGTCCTGTGGGAGGGTGTGGGGGACAGACTGCAGAGTCCACTGGCATGTTCAGGGTCCTGTCAATATCAAAGGAAATGCATTATAATATGCCTTTACCATGTACAATATCGTAAGAAAGTACAGTGGGCTAGGAAAAAAAATGAATCTCTAAATTAAATGTCAGTCTGCTTCTTAGGATATCTTGAGATTTGGGAGGACAAAGAAAACAATTATTCTTCATGAGACTAAGTGAAAAAATCAACAATGGCTTTAACTACTGAGTTTACTTGAAATGCTCCCTCTCCAAAAAAGAAACGACCAATGAACCCAAACAAAAGAAAACTCAAGATGAAACAAGATCAAAACCCAGAAAACAGGAAGAGAAAAAAATGTGAATCCCAAAACCAAAGACAGCAAAATGAAGATAGGTTATTCACAGATTGCTAGTTTTATGGTAACAATTTTTGACAGATTATGACTATTTGCAAATTATCCTTTGTGTTGCAGCTCTGATCAGAAAGTCTAAAGACATTGAACTGCTCAATAACCTATACAGAAATTTAGTATCATTGCATCAGAAAGAAGCAGAATAAAAACAAGGTAAAAGACATTTGTTTACACAGTACTGATACACGTGAGATGTGAATAGAATATGTTTTGTTCTTACTAATGAATGGACAGGTTCAAAATAAAAGCAGTGGTAATTAAAATTTGCTGTACTAATCTGCTGGTACAAGCATTGTCAGAAGAAGAATGTCAGTTGACTGAAAACCATCCTTTCATCTGATATGGCACAGAAATGAGCACATAATGTGTCAAGTCAAAGATATTTCACATTAATGTTGAAATATTAATTTTCAATGTTAAAATGTAGAATGATTAATTAAAATAAACTGGTTGGTTAAAGGCAGATAAAAATGAAAGTGCTTCATTTGTATGAGGTTGAGAAGAACACTATCATTATAATGAATGCTGGCATCAGGTGTGCTAAATATGTCTATCGATCTAGAAGAGAAACTTTCCTAGAAGGCCTTTTTAGCTATTGTGGCTATTTACTGGAGATAATTTCTTTGAATGGATTAGGGTATTTTCAGCTGTAGAAGTGATTATGTCGACCAGAAATTATGGCCTGGACTCTACTTCCTGTGTCCTACTTTGCAGTTAGAAATTCCCAATATACAATTGTTTTCTGCCTACCTATATGTTAGAGGGTATAATACACATTTCAAATAAATTTAATATAGAATCAGAACTTTTTGTTTAACACAAGAGGCACAGTGTTTGAAGGGAGAGGTAGAAAGCAATACATTTTATGCACTCTCTACTCTTGTGTGTAAAAGCAGGAGAGCATTAAAAGATTTGAAAAAAAACGTAGAATATAATCTGGATCTCTATCCACCATAATTAATAGAGCAAATTATGGGAATAGAAATTGCAGTTCCTTCAAGCTATACAAGCATTTAAGTATGCCAAAATAACTTAGGTAGACAATATTTTTAGTTTACTCTTTCAGATGTTGTAGATGTCCTATTGAAATATCCTTTATGAGGCATAAGCTAGAATAGTTCTTTTACTTCACAAAGACAAAAGCAAAATATCACCCAGGACATGCAGCGGAGAACTGGAAGATGAAAGCTTACAATCAAAATCAATTTCTGCAATGAGTTCCCTGAACCTCAATTATAAGTGGTAGTGATCTATATAAAGCATGCTACAGATAAATCATCAGTTTCAGCATCATTCCCTGTATTTACATAATTTACTTTATAAGGATCAAAGGATAAATCATAGGTAAAAATTCCACAGTTACTCTTTTTTACCACTAAGATCTGTGGAAAAATATAACCATTTATAAAAACCCCCACTAATCATCTTTAACCTTAAAGAACTGTTAACCACCAAATACTTCTGGTGCAGCATTTCCCTTTTCTATTTATCACAATATCAGGTACCAAAAGTAATCACATTATCCAGAGCTTCTAGCATAATTTGAAAAGTATCAGATAATTCTTAAGGCAGAAAGATCTGAATTGCAAGTAATACACCTTAAACCTTCTAATTCCTTTTTCTTCTAAGTTTCTTATGTTAGTACTTAAAGAAAGAGATAAGGTTTTCTGGTTTGAAAAAGTTGTCTACCCTATTTTGTTAATCTAGTAGGACGCAGAGGGGAGGAAAGAAAACTTCATTATAGTTGTGTACTATTTTCCTTTCCAGTTCTCAAGTTGCTTGTGAAAAATCTATATTGTTTGGATTATGTGTGCCTGGGGAACTATGATAGCATACAAAAATCCTTCTACTTCAACAATATATTCTTAGAGTGAACACAAATAATTTTAAGGAAAGTTTATAATGGCCTTCTTTAATGATAATACCAAGTGATGAAGGATAATTAAAAATTGAAAATGGAGGAAGTAGGTAGATTTGTGCATGAGGGAACTTTTAAGGTACAAGGCTAAAACAGGACGTGGATGCTTAAGTGCACAAGGGCAAAGAATTATATAACTGAACCTTAAAAAAAAACTATATCAAACAACATCTTAATCTATGGACTGAATTCCATTTCTCTGGAGACTGCACATGTTGTAGATATATCCCTAACATGGATTTTCACTGATGCAACAATTAAAGTTAGTTTGGATCAGTTAAAACTATTACAGGAGATGTGGTAGGATATAGAAGAATAAAGGGAACAAGAAAGAAGGATAAGGAAACATTAATGCCTTTCTTTTGATGGCATATTCTTTATGGCCTGGAAGGTATATTTATAACATTGCCTTCAGCTTAGAGCTCTAATTTTCAGCAGTATTGCCATCACTATCTGCATTCCATATAAAAGTAACATTTCTGTTTGTTAGATTAAAATTGTATATTTTAATGTCTTCAAAATGTCTGCACAAAAAGTGAGGTAGAACAAGAATGCCTTGAGGAGACAAGCTGTGCTTGCTAACTACTAGCAGCACCTTCTTGGAATAATTTGGTTTCAGGAATGAAATAAATCATTTGTTTCTTAATGACACTGAAGTAATTAAATGTCTACTTGCTTATCATTTATGTTTATTCTTAGATAATAGCTTACACTAGTTCTCAGTTCTCATTTTTTTCCTATGTTAACACTTCTTACCTCAAGGGAAGCAAATTTAGGAAAGTTTAGAAAAAAGAATATTTTAAAGTTAAATAAAGTGTTTACTTACCTGCTATTCTTCTCATACATTTTTTGCTTGCCCACTGCAGAACATCAAAGTTAGTCCTTCCCAAAAAGAGACATATGAAGAACTGCAACCATTAACTTTCACAAGATTTGTATACTCCGCTCAGTTTTATCCTCCGACATAAAGCTTTTCTCTAATAGGCTAATAAAATATCAATATTAAAAATGAATGTATAAAAAATGTGTGTTTTAACCACTAAACAAGCTGATTCTTATTGACCACAGGAAAATAATATTTTAGGAATCTGGAATAATATCTAGTGTTCTGTGTCTGCTGTTCTTAACTCTACAGAATTGTGTTCCTCAGGTAAAGTTGTGTAATTATTTTTGATCCTACACGTAGCTTCCTGCCCAAGAATGTTCTCATGGTATCATGATGTAAGTTTTCTGGGGACAACAGACGACATGGTTTTTTTCATGTGTTCTAATTTTAAAAGTTCAAGAAGTTTTAATTCAACTGCAAAAAATATTTCCTATGATGGTAGCTATAGACAAACATTCTAATTCAGAGCTACAGAATAGAGTCGAGGTAACAATACCACATGATGCTTGCTGACCCATACAGTTACTAATGCCTGGGTGTCTACTGGTACCACATAAAGTAAAAATTCTTTAATTATTGAAACTACTCACTAGCCACAATTCCACATGGCTTTCTCCAAGATAGTTGATCTCATAAAAAACCCCCAAAACGACATTGGATCATGTTTCCAAGACAGATGAAATAACAGTGTAAATCTTCTCATCTGGACTCCTATCATGTAGTTGTCTCAACATCATAAAATAGAAACAATGTTCATAGGCAACAAAATAGATATATCTGAACATTAGCCATCTCAATCCAATTTAGCTGTCCAAAGTCAAATGCATCACAACAAAAAAGTTCCCATGGATACCTGGTTATACTATAACTATTAAAGTAGTTTAAAGAGTTAGCTCAAATCCAAATTTTTACACTGTTGATACAGTTGCAAACAAGCAAGATTAGGGGAGCTTCTTGGAGTTATCTCAATATTTCAATAAAAGAAAACAACACTAATGTGTCCTTTTGTGATATTGTGGAAAAAATTAGATTGGAAAGATCAAGGGGGTTTCTTTATGCTGTTATTCCATTTACTATTTTAATAATGAGTGCTCATTTAGGACACAGAAAAAAATGCAGATTTGCAGGACTGTCATCTCTTAGATTAACGCAATCACTCTAAAGAATCAGAACTTCCTTTCTGGTGCGTAATTTCCTGGGAAAAAGACACTATAAAGTTCTTCAGACTGCAGTTTGGAGCTGAGAAGCTTAAATGCCACTGAAGTGTTCTAATTGATTTAGCCCCAAGGAAACAGTGCACTGCTGACAAGACAAGCCGGGTGCTTTGATGGGAAAAGCAATACATATTTTCTTGTCAGTCTGGAATATTGTGGGCAGATGGGAGCTCACTCTGCATCAACTAAAAGCCAGGCAGAAGCCAGAATTTATTAGTTTGTATGAAGTGATAAACTGCTTTCAGCTGTCTCTGAATATGTAGAGAGACAGCTTTATATACACTCCTTGTTGTCCCACTGTAACTGTCATGCAAACCCCATGCTTGCTCACAGTCAAGACTATACATCTGTGTTCACCCAGAAGTAAAACCAATCCATATAGAAAGGGTTTATGGTTAACTCTTCACTTCTCCATATCTAATCTGATCAACAGTTACAGAAATTAAGCTTCTAGAACTGGAAAATGTACTTGTGGATATTTGTTTTATGAGAGAGTCTGGGTACCCTTGACAGAAAATAAAAAAAAAAAAAAAAAAAAAAAAAAAAAAAGAAGAAAAAGGAAAAGCAAGGAGGAAAATCATCAAAATCAGCTTTATAAAACAATAGTTCGTCATTGTTTCTCTGGTTTTAGTAAGTTATCCCTGCAGCAGGGATTTTTCTCTCCATTCAAGTGCATCTTGACTCTGCTGCTGACAGATCTGTCATAACAAGAGGTTGATCAACAATGGTTAATTCCTAGCATATAAACATACACTGAAAACATGCTGCAAGGAGTAAGAACAGATTCTGTTTTTCTGTGTTGATTTCTGCAAGATAGATATTACTGACTAAATTGCTCTTTCAAGGATGCTTCTTTATTCCAGATGCTGGGATACAGTTGCTATATTTGCATTAGCAAATGCAAACTGTGTGCTTACTCACCCATTCTCAGAAATTAGAAACTGCAGCAGAATCACTAACACAAGAAACTAATAATTCAATACCTGAAATTTTTCTGTAATTGCAATCATAAATGAGGCCAATGGCGGAAAAAAAAGTCACTTAACACCGTAACTAAAATGTTCTTGTAGACTGGACCCACAATTTAAGGTCATAATTCCCTATGGATGGTCTAAGATGCTATCATAACAAAAAGAAATAAGAATTAGAATGTGAAGTGATTGCATCTCTATTTTAGCAGAAGACCATGAGAGCTTCCATACAACTGTACGAGCATTTTACAAACGTTATTGCAGAGTACAAATAAAAGATGTTTAGGAAAAAAAAACAAAAACAAAGGAAGTAGAGTCATAGAATCATAGAATGGTTTGGATTGGAAGGGATTAAATGCTTCCTGAATGCTGACAGGCTTCTTGAGGCTGTGACCAGGGAAACTTGTTCCACTGCTTGACCAACCTCTTGAGTGAAGAACCTTTTCCTACTGTCCAACCTGAACTTCTGACACAGCTTTAAGCCATCACCGTATGTCCTATCACCAGACACAAAAGAGAAATCATCACCTCCGTCTCCACTTTTTTCATGAGGTATTTCTAGACAGTCATGAGATCACCCCTCAGTCTCCTTTTCTCTAAGGTTAATTAGCCTAGTGTCCTCTGCTGCTCCTCATATGTCATGCTCTCTAGTTTCTTCACCAGCTTTGTTGGCCTCTTTTGAACACATTCTAATATATTTTTATCCTTCCTGTCTTGCAGAGCCCAAAATTGCACACAGTGCTTGACATAAGGCCACACCAATGCTGAGCAAATGCAGCTTTCTCATGCTTGAAATTATTCAGTTTTACTTAAAAGCTTTGATACTTCTGGTAATTGCTGACCTCAAAAGTATTTTGGCTTTTAGCTGTGGTTTTTAATATTTAACTTAACTTACTAGTTTAAAATTACCTTTTCTTCTTCCTTAATTTTTCTTTCTCAATGACACTATTGACTTAAAGTAGTGAACATACTTGAAAATTTTGTAAACCTACATTTTATTTTCTCCCCCTAAATGGGTTACCCCAGCATTGAAGTGGTCATGACTATTACTGTTTCTGATTTTATTTTGAAATGGTAAAAGCTTTCTAAAATTAGTTAAGTCACAGATTAGCAAATTATTTTCAAGTAAATTTCTTAGATAGTGGCATATTTATGTGTGTTTGTTTTTCATTGAAAGCAATGAAGATGGTTTAGTATTATTGTGCCATTGTAATGTGATTAATTTGGTGGTATCTATCTGTACTAAAGTTATTTTGAACATAGAGTGATTATTTTTTATTCTTTCTGTTTTCTTGGCATCAGAATCTAACAAAAGAATTTATTCAGGATTAATGTAGAAATCTGAAAGATTTCTTATTCCTTTCAGTTTGTTTAATATACCTTGCTTTATATGTTTGTGAGAGATTGGGGGGGGGAAAAAAAGAGAAACATTTTTAGGAGGGGAAGAAAAGAGAAACATTTTTATTTTACAAGTGCAAGTAACAGCAATCTTATTGTATGTTTCACAATAGTCGTAAACTAAGGATGTCTCACTAAATTAATGAAGTAAATTATAAAAAGACATGTAATGTATATAAGAAGTTATCTATTACATTAAATAGAGGAAACTAAAAAACAACCAATCAACCAAACAAACTTCCATCAATAACAGGAAATTGTTTAGTTCTCTAAACCTATGAGTTATATAATCTAAAAGAGGCCAAAAGGATAAAGTCATAGCCATTGTGCCTTTTGGTTTCTACATTCTGAATGTTACAGTTTATAACTGTTTTGGTGATTTCAAAAACAAATTACAAGAAAAAAGCAGAAAAATGTTGGAAATCATTCAAGTCAAAGACAATTAAACTGGGTTTTGTTATTAAAGATTCGTGAGTACAATATTATTATTATAAAAATGCATGAAGAAAGAGACATTATAATTTCTAATTAGTTTTATTTGACCTATTTACCCTATTTTTTCATTATAATTTTGTCATACTTAATAACAATGAAGTAAGTGAAAGTGATGATTGTTGTAATTGTGTTTCCAACATGTGTTTTATGTGACTAAAATAAAATTTTTAAGATGGAGAGTTTTAAAAATATAGTGTAGCTCGATACCTTCTATGTACTTATGCATGGTGGTAGCTATGTATTTATAGAAAAATAATAATCAAAAGAGACATACTGTCTCTTTGTACTTGATTTTCAATATGACTTGACATTTGCTGGGTTTCAAATTGCTAAATACTCTCTCGAAGTTCCTGTGTTTCAAGCGGCTTACAGGGATTTCTCTTATAGTTGAAAATTATCAAAGCTATCGTGAGCCAGAAGCTAAGTTCTGAGTTAACCGTGTGGAAAAACTGAAAGCCTACAGTTAGTGACCGTATATGAAAATCATGTTTTGTAAAATGAAGTCACAGAAAAAAGTCTTGTGCATCCAAATTACTTTCCCGACTGCATTTGTCTTGAACAGATGCCAGATCTCTTGCCTTCATGGTTCTTTAAGACACTCTAATTCCACCTTTTATTGGCCTATCTTCATCCAAATTCTGACACATCTTATTGGATACAAAGGACAGCCTCAGGGTAAACCATGAAGAATTGTCAAACTTGAAATCTTTTCAGACAATTTTTTGTTAGGAACAATCAAATAACAAATATATTCTCGAGTTCCCAATGTTAGGCCTGCCCTTAAATGCAATCAGGAAGCAGTGTCTGTGCTACTGTCACTGTTGTACATAAGCACTAGTCCAGATGTAATACAGAATCTCCTTTGCCCCTCTTCTCCTCTGTTTGATATGATTTAAGAATCTGAATTTACAGATCTTACAGATATTTTAGAA
>NW_008239110.1:4574671-4595926 GCF_000691975.1 Corvus brachyrhynchos
GTTAGTAACTCCTGTAGAAAATGTTTCAGTGTGTCTGGTTCCATTCATGTATCTCTTCTCATTAAGTGGAGACCTTTGTTGAGACTAAGAGACTTGAGAACACTGCACAGAGAAATCTAAAGTTGATCAGGTCGATGCACCTATGTCCGCTACGAGTGATATTGAGCACGAGCTAGTAAGCTGGGTTTGGTTTGAACTGCTTCTGTGACTTAAATAACCTGTTTTCCATGAATGTGACAGGTCATAATCATAACTAGACTGGCAGGTATCTGAATCTGAAATTGTTTATGCACATTTCAAATCCTCAGCTCTCTACCTTCAAGCTGGGTAAGTTTCAATAATGGCTTAGATAAACATTAGGTCAGCTAAATTCTTGCTATGTAAATAGCAAATTGTACTTCATACCTTAAAATAGCCTTTGTCCTACCTGCAGGGATTCATTGTCATTCAGATAGTGGGGATGAATCCCAGGAAAAAAATCTGCTCAGATAAGACTACAAAGGAAGAATTGATGAAGAAATGATTCTTTTATAAGCGTATTGCTCATCTTGAACATAATTTATTGATAATACAAGCTTCAAGATGAAAGCTTTGAGGACTATCACACTTAGAAATGCAAAGTGAGGTTTTGCTATTAATGCTGGGCGTGACAAATTTTCTGACCAGATAGAAATTAGCTTTGCATACATAGCAAGACTCATGAAAAGTGACAGTTGGGATACAAGGGCATAAAGGAAAAAAATAATGGAAAAGATCCTAGTTTAACTTCGCTAACAAAAAGCAATGATACCTAGAAACAGTATGAGAAAACAGATTCCTCTAAAACTACATGTGAAATCTCATTATTTTTTCTTGACTGTGGCTTAGTTATATGTTGTAGTCACAGAAATAATTTTACTCACTTTGTGGCTGTTGATGGTAAAGTTACACTTCAAATGTTGTAGCTTGTCACTATATCACGGAATCACAGAATGGTTGAGGTCTGAAAAGTTTTGGAAGTCATCCAGTCCAACCCCCCTGATCAAGCAGGCCCACCTAGAGCCAACCAACCTAGGCCCACCTAGAGCTCTCCAAATATGAGAGACTACACAACGTCTCTGGACAACTTGTGGCCAGAGATCAACCACCCTCTCAGTGAAAAGAGTGCTTCCTGATGTTCAGAGGGACCCTCCTGCTCTTCAGTTTGTGCTCACTGTCTTGTTCTATCGTTGTGCACCACTAAAAAGAGCCTGGCTGTGATCTGATAAGATCCCTCTGAGCCTTCTCCTCTCCTGGCTAAATGGTCCTGGATCTCTCAGCCTTCCTGTGTCTGAGAGGTATTACAATCTTAGTGGCCCTCCAATGGACTCTCTCCAGTATGTCCCTATATCTCCTGTACTGGGAGCATCAGAACTGAGCACGGTGCTCCTGGTGTGGCCTCAGCAATATTGAGCAGAAGGGAAGGATCATCTCCCTTGACATAATGACAATCAATTTCTAAGGCAGTGAGGGCACACTGTTGGCTTGTGTAGAGCCTTATATACAGTGGCATTCCCTAGGGATCCATACAGGATCCAGTCTTACCCAACTTGTTTACCAACGACCTGGACAAAGGGATAGAATGCACTCTCAGCAGGTTTGCTGATGATACAAAATTGGGGGGAGTGACAGATACACCTGAAGGCTGTGCTGCCGTTCTGTGAGACCTTAGACAGGAGAGTTGGGCAGAGAAAAACTAATGAGGTTCAACAAGGACAAGTGCAGGATACTGGACCTGGGAAGGAATAACCCCAAATACCAGCACAGGTTGAGGGCGGACCTGCTAGAGAACAGCTCTGCAGAGAAGGACCTGACCTTCTCTAACACCTCATTTTAAATCCCAATACCCATTTTCAATGTCAAAAAAGTTTTTTGTCAACCTCATAAATCAATTTTATTTCTGTTGGCTCATTATATCTTTTCAGCACATACGGCCCAATATTACCAAAATCTGCAGTTTTAGGATTACTGAACTGGGCTGGTATATATTAAACATTTAAACTGGATCTGATTAAAAAGAAAATATATTATCTGCTGCCAGATTTCAAGATCACTTTCTTATCCAGTCAAGAAATTGACACAGAAAACAAGAAAAACCAAATGCTTTCTGTGTCAAATATAAAATTATTTCTATTCCATTCTTTTCTATATCCAAGAGTGAAGCCTGTAACTTCCTAGGGCTTTACAAATATTTTCTCAATTTGAATAAATCTGTGGAACCCGTATGAAGAAGTTATGTCATTTTTAAATAAAAGAAGAATGTCTTTAAAAGTCTCTGTAGTCATGTTTGTGAAAACGGACAATTTTTTTGATTTTGCATTGAATTCTATTTGTCTCTGTGTGGTGACTTACAGCAAAGCCAGGTTGTTTAGACCCATGACAGAACACCACAATGTGAGAAAATGGGGGTACACTAAACAGAGAGACAGAGGTATACTAAGGTGCTCAGCAAGAAATAGTTGCTGAAAGAACATTTGTTAAATTATTTGCACTGTAAAGCCTGGATTATATCTGTGTCTCTGTGAAACAAATTGCTTCAGCCAGATCAATTTTCCTGTATATTCAGCCCTATCATGTTTGACTCCTTCCTTTAAAGGTTGTTTAGCCATAATCCTACTTAATTACTACCTCATTTGCTAATATTGGATGTCATACTTACATAGACTATTTTTATTTTTCCATCTCAGACCCTTTTCTTTCTAGTGAATTCTTGTTATTTTTGTACCTTTTGACAATGTTCATATCCAGCTCTGACTTTGACCCTCTTCACTTACCCACATTCTTCCTGCTGGTTTGATTTCTCTCCTTTTCCTCCCCTGCTGGGTCATTGCTCATTATCCAATCTTAATGCACACTTTCAAACCTCTCTAGCTCACAATCTGAATTTTTCCTCTTTTCCCTGTTCCAGATCCTGGATATTTATCATTCCACTTTTGACATATAATCTCTTCATGAACTTTGTTTTATTCTATTATAGAGTCACAGTTTCCTGCCTTTGGCAGCTCCAGTCTTCCTGCAGGTACTGACATTCCACATACATAGAGTTATGAACATTCTGAAATCTTCCCTGAAATGTTACCCTTTCCTTCTCTCATTACTATCTTACTTCCTCCTTCTCAAAATTCAGATGCTCTAAATTCATTCCAGAGTGATTCTGTTCTACTAAAATATTTTTCTTACAAAATGAGAAAATGAGCTAGTATTCAGTGTAATCCTTCCTTAGTTTTGCATAAATTGAAAAAAATATACAGAAATCTGTGCTAATAATTTATTTTTAATGGCATCCCTTTACCACCAACAAGCGGTTTGTATAATCCATGGAAAGCAGATTAATATCTTATTCTTCAAGACACTGTATCTGTTTATTTCCATTTATTTAAAATGTTCAAGTAAAATACAATATGAAAGCAATTTCATTTCAGCTGAAGATGCTTCTAAGTGTCTATGTATTTTAAACAGCTGAATACATGTTTATATACTTCATCTTCAATGTGAAGAAAAGATAGAGTGTCTTTAGAAAAATATGAAGCTATGAAATAGCTGGGCAGCATACCATGTAGACTTAAATTGAATGGTTATAGTTTCATATATTTTCAATAATATTTTTGTATGGGTGAGTGGTTTCTGCATCCTTTTTCTATGCAAATTACTCATTTATTTCCAATCACTGGCCCAGCAAAAAAAGTGTGTAGAAAACAGAATTATTTTTTCCCTATTTGGTGCTAATATCTATTTTGAACATCTGATGAAAACTTGCACACTACTAGAAATTCAACTAAAAGATCATTTTAAAATGTAAAGCATGAGTCACAAGAGACCATTTGATACATTCTTTTTGCATTATTTTGTGAGAAAAAAAAATCATGAATACACCCTTTTTGTTAGTTTATAGCATCAAAGGCAATGAGACATAATGAAGTTGCCAAGAATTGAAAAAAAGAAAAAAAAAGAGAAAAGGAAAAAGAACACCACAAAAATATTTGCTGCTTTATGTAACAGGTTATTTTTTCTAGGTTCTAGGCTCCTCAGATAAGAGTGTATAAATTTTTAATTTTATTTTTTTTAAACTGCTTTTTAGATGCTACATACTCACATTAATGACCAGTTGAATATAGATGATACCCATTGGGCTTAATCATTCCTCTTTTATGTTCCTTATTCTAGAAACAGCTCCAGGCAAACATCCATTAAGAACTAATCTTCCTGTATTTCTTGTTCATTGTTCAGAAGTAAACGCCTTTCTTTTATTCTTTCTTTCCTTGCTAGATTGCACATTTTCAGAGTTTCCAACATTTAGGTACCCACTGAGCTCTGGGAACTGGTGTTAACAAATACATTGATTTCCTGTTGTACTGGAGGAGACGCCTTGTTAGGTTTCTCTCTGTAACTCCGATGTAAAGTAGCATTACACAGCACGTACTTCATTCATGGATTGGCTTCTTAAAAATGCAAGTACTTATGTTTTAAGTAATCTTGATGCAGCTTCTGGATTTAGCACTACATCAGCTTGGATGCCAAGAAGGTAGCACAAGGCCTTTTGGCACACATACAAATCTCACTTTGGATTGAATTTAACTGCCTAATGTTGTCTGAGAGAATTTCTTCTGGCCTGATGACTTTTCTGTCACAAAGAGCTAAAAATAGGAAAATGTCACAAAGGCAGTGCACACAGCTCAGAAACTGTATTTCTGGCAGTTTCTGAACAAAATGAGGTCTTTTAACCCACAAGTCACTGCAACAATTTACAAAAATGTGCATCTCAAAGTTTGCATCTGGTACTTTTCATATAAAATTAGTCTATGATAATCTTATATTACTTCCTAGAAAACAAAAGTCTGTACAATTAAGGCAATTTGAAAGAAATAGATCATGACAGACTTTTAATAATGGTGTACAAAAAGCTCAGCCACTAGGAATTAAAGGTTTTTTGGTAAAGTATATCTAATACACTGACAGCATCATGCCTTTTGTGGGAACCAGGGGCATACCATTTTATGTTTAACTGCCACTATTAAGGCTTTCTATTAGAAAAGGTAAAGCTAGTGATGTTGACAAAGGCAGTCAGGAACTCATAAGAAACAATCCTAGCATATATTAAATACTGTTACTTATATGTTTTTTTTTTCTTTTAATCACGGCAACCTTCATAAAGTTTAACAAAGAATTTAACAATTTAGTGTAGTCCAAGTTTAAGAGTATTCATGTGAACAGTGATAACTTTGGCCCATTGTTACCACTATCACACATTTGCCATGACCAGTATGAAGAATTACTCTCTAATCCAAAGGAAGATGACATTTTAGAGTTTTTGGTATTGACTGAAAATCCTTTTTCCATCCCAAGATGAGAATATGATTTTAAGACCAGAGCCCAAAGCAGGCTATGTTGTTCAAATTTTAAAACTTGAGAGTTTTATGTTGTTAGAATTTACCTGACCTGTAACACTTTCTACCAGTAATGATAAACTTCTGTTAATAGTAGATTCCACTGTCAGTAAAAACTCGAAGATTGCCAGCACCAGAACTTTCAGACTTTCTCCACCTTGCTTTCTTTAAATGATTGTAATAGATTGTGCAAGTGTAAAATCCTCTGTTTCACGGAATTTTATTACTCTCAGCTCAGAATTTAGCTCAGTCTTCAAAATTCAACACTTTATTCAACAAATGAATGAATAAAAATCAGCAAAAAATCTGTTTGTCCAAAAATGGATAATCTTTCAAAAACTATGTATTGTTGTTAAAAAATAACTTGCACCTACTTTTATGTCTTAAACAGAGACATCTTATTATAAGGCAGTTTTTGTGATATGAATTAGGCATTTTAAATTGATATGAATTAGGCCACTGTAAACAAACGTACCACAAAGAAGAGATTTGTTTCCTGTTCCCACCTTTAGGATTTATTACTCTACACCTAGTACCTCTACTAATATTACTTTAAAAAACTGCTGGTATCGAAAAGAAATTAGGCTGCCCATTTCTTATGAATAGAGTATTTTATAAGATTTGGAAAGTACTTTCTATAGGAATACTGTTCTAGAGTTGTTTAGCACTCTAGCAGCCAAGCAAAAACTTAGCTTAGTCATTTGAAAAACAGTATACGAAAATCTTATTGGAAATGCTAAAACAAATTCCTTACAAGATACACATAGCTGAGGACAAATTAAGTGTGTTCTTGAATAAATGCCAGCTTAAACACCCCATACCAAAATCTATTTAATTTATGTTGTTATTTATAGCTATTGCTTAAGTATCTCCTCCATAACTTTTTTCAGTCACTCACTCTTTCTATGCTAGTCTGCCATATTCTCTGCCCTAGTAGAGAGAGCAGAAATTTCCATCTTTTTGTCCACATCTTCTAGTTTTTAATTCAGTATTCTCAGAACTCAGATGTTCTCATTATACTGACAATATGATAATTTGTCTTTCTGATTTAACCCTCACCTAGGACAATCCTTTAACATCTGTTCTGGGGATCCTGCTCCTCCCATTCAACCTTTTATCACAAAAAGTCACTTACAGACATTGTACTCTCCTTTTTTCTTTCCTTAAATAATACTGCTCTCTGTTATGTTGTAATTTGTGTAGTCCTTGATAATCTCTACATCTTCCCTTTTCTTCTAACATCTTTGTCGACACCTTAACATCTGCTTAAGTTTTGACAACCTGAGAGAACACTTTTTTTTTTTCAGTTGTTCTCGTTGTCTTTAATCAGAAACACGAACAGCAAGCATCTACTGGTTTAGGAAATATCGGTCAAATGCTGCTCCTGAATGGAATCATGTAACTATCTTGCAAGCCTCACCAGTCTGGTGTCACACTAAGCTCTTCAAATTGAGAATTGATCTTCTCGATCCAGACACATTTATCATGTCATTAATGAAGTTTTGAATGTTATTCTTCTCAGTCCCTTAGTCCACACATCCAAGTTTTGATGGTGCTCATTCACAGTAATTGATATCTACATAATTAAAATTTATGTTCCTCATCAAATGTGCAAAGTGCTGGAATTTTTTGACTCTAACATTATTCCATCCATATTATGTAATCATGCACCAAAACTGCAAACACAAATGGTGACAATACTCCCATTTCTTTTCTGCAGTATTTTCCCAATTGTTTTTCCCAGGAAAAATTTCCAATCTCTGCAAAGAAAAAAGTGGCTTCTTATTCTTAATTTAAACATCTTCAGAAATCTTTCCTTTTTGTTCATTTACTGGTAGAGTTTACAAGATTATCTGCAGTTGTCATTCTCTTCTTATGACATGGCAAGACCCATTTCCATAAAAATTCACTTGTCTGCTCCATCCTCTAAAGCACTTACTATCCGTCAGTTGCACAACACTGTCTTCTAGCAATGAAAAATCCATCTCTACAAGCTCCTAAGTAGGCTTTTCATTATGGTGTCTTTAGAAAACCAACATCCCATTCTGAATAAATAAGTACTCAACAGAGAGAATTATTTATTATGAATAATCTCTGATCATGTGTAAATGTCAAGTTTCAGACAGACAATCCAAGTAATAACATACTTACTAATGTTCCACACCTGACATCCTTTTATTATTCATTATAGGTATTGACTTAAGACTTGGAACTAGATAACCTCTTAAGTGTTTGGATACTATTGATTTCATCTGCAATTTTAAGGCATTACCATAGCACTGAGATTGTTTTCACCATAACTTTATAATCCCTTTCTGATTTTTCATTGGGGTAGGGAAAATGTGATTTTTTCAAAGGCATTTAAAACAAATCACCAATCCAAATCAAAGAAAAAAGAAAGCTGGACCTAGATATAATAGGCTTCCTTCCTGTATTTCTGTGAAATTTAAACCTTGAGTACTGGGCACACCACTACTGTTATATCACTGGGCAATCCAGATCAGAGAATTCAACCAGCTCTAGTACAGTTACTAATTTCTGAAAATACCTCAAACAGCTGAATTTTACACTATGAAACTAAAAGTTAAAAACTGGTACTGCTTAGTTTCTAGAAATAAGCTAGAAATATGCAAGAACTATAAAAATTAAATTATAATTAATTATGTTCTTTATAATTTTATATTATTATCTTACCTTTTAAATGAGATTCTATAAAATTATTTATAAATTAATTACATTATTTAAATGTTAGCTCTTATTAGAAGTTCAATGCTAATCAAGCCTGGGATTTTATAAACTATAAAATTATTAACAAATGAGAATAATCTTTTACAGTCTGATAAGAAAGTGATCTCATTCTCAAGTAATTCTCAAGTCACACTAATTTACTATCACCTCAGGTAGAACTCCATATCTGATTTTAAGTAATGGTTCTTAATAAAACACAGTGCTATTCTTTTTATGGGTTTGCATCAACTACAGCTCTCTGTAGAAACAAGGTCATACAAAATATAAGTTCTAGCTAGTATAGCCATTATTGACATTGGAATTTATATTACCAGAAGAAAAGTACTATTTTCTTCACAGTGGATTAATAAGTTTTCTTGTAAGCACTGATGCTGGAACACATCCAGTATCAATACCTGTGATAGTGCCGGGAGTTGCACTAAGAAGATCAAATGACCAGTGAAAAGAAGCAAGAGCTAAAGCTCTTGTTGGTACTTCAAAAGTTCAGGTAGAAACACATGCATCCCTCCAAAGAAAGGAGATGCTTTATATATATTGATCCTAGCCAAGTGTTGCTTTCTCAACAGCAAATTATTATTATTGAATTATGGTAGCCTTCCCCATTAAAAAGGGATAAAATATTTGTACATATTGAATGATAAATTTGAGTGAAGACACAGAGCTCACAGGATAACAAAGCCTGACAGGTGAAAAAATGTTAATTTTTTGGAAAATTTTCTAGTATATAGAAGGAGGAATAGCAAAGAACAGCCTATAGCAAAGAACAGACAAGGAAACATATACATTAACATGATCCAGGGAGTATTGTGCAAAATTGTTTAAACACTAGTCAGTGAAGTCTTACGACTACTATTGCCTGTGTTTGAGAGCTCACACATGACAGGTACATCAGGATTTTGGGTGATTTGAGGAGAATAAAATCAATGTTTATACTTCAATGAGGAGGAAAAAAGAAGCAGAAAGAAGCAGAAGTTGGAATACACTTGCAATAGGTGTTTGACATCCATACATTTAATAGACTTCAATGGAAGAACTGAAGAGCTGAAATTGGAGAAATTAATGAAAATTAGAATGAAATCCAACAGCAGCATGTAAAAAAGTCTGTAGTTTAAATGGAGAATTAATGGAAGATGTCACTGCCTGTGACAGGGGGATTGAAACTTGATGATCTTTAAGGTCCCTTTCAACCTAAACCAGTCTATGATTCTGTAATAATCTGCATACATATGGCATATGCGGTAGTAACTGAGCAGGCAGAAGATAAGCAGGAAAAATATCTAGGGGAAGAATCCTCAAAATACTTTCCCAAATTTACCTCTGTTCAGTACCAGTGAGGCTACATCTGAATGTCTTTGAGACTCTGAACTTCACAAAAGTTGTGAAAAGTGTGAAGAGTGTTCAGAAAAAAAACCCAAACAAAATAAAACATGAGAATGATCAGTAGCATAAAAGTACTGATGCCTTGAGGTGGCCACCTAAAAACAGAGACTAGACAAGAATAAGAGAATAAAAGTAGGTATTTATCTGAAGGGCTTTCAAAGGTACACCCTGGGCAGTCAAAAGGCTACATCCAAGGTGGACCCTGGGTCACAGGTTCTTCACACTTTTTTAAGTTTGGGTCATTTGCATATTAGGGTTAATTCTCCAATTATAACCTCAGTTAATGATATAATTACCCCAAGTTTCCCCCCCTCTAGGTTCTAGTTTACACATTTTGGTGCCTGGTGTCCTTGAAGAGCAAACCTAGAGAGGCTTGTTATGTCTAACCAGCATGAGAGAACAGCAGCTAACAGGCCACAAAAAACTTCAGTTACCCACTAAGCAGTACAGGATTTGAAAAAAAAAGTTAAAACCTAAGGCATCAGTATGACCTATTAAAACCAAAGGAAATAGGCATTGCTTTGCTAAAAATAAAGAAAACTTGAAACTGTACATTTCAGAAAAAGAATTAGATTTGTTCTGTCTCCTAGGACTAAAAAAAACCCAAGTAATTTAAAAAGTTAGACGGTTTCATCAGCAGAAGATCCTTTCCTTTAGAAGCAGCTTGATATGTAGGTTAGGAAGGAAAGTAGAAATCCTGCATGAGAATTCTGCACGTTCTCAGAAAGAGTTGTAAGGCAAGTGCAGTTATCCTGACTGGAAAAGATTGTACCTCAAGGAGTTGTTGATCTACATGTCAGTTGACTGGAGTATGCCCAGGTCTGTGCTGTCCAGAGTGGCCTTGAGGCTGTGTTGCGCTGCACAACTCCTCTGGCTGCAGGACAAGCTCAGTGACCTCACTGTGGCAGAGGAGCCTGCAAGGAATCTCCCACTTGGTACCAGTGATTATGCCATCTGCATGGCCTTGCCTTGAACTAAAAGTGCAGCAAAAAATTCTTGTGCAAATATTATTGCTCTTTGACTGTAGAAATGCTGGATGAAGTTGTTTACTTGTAAGAAAATCCTATAGCAGCTCAAATGACTGAGGTTGGAGACTGACTTCTATGGACAGGGTCTACACAGGATGCTGCACATGGGTGAGAGGCTCACTCAATGCTACATCTCCCAGGGTTCCCAAATCCAAAGGGACATAAGGTTATCTGTAGCATTTTCTCCTTCTAGTGAATAAATAAATAACAAATAGCATTTTAAAGGCATCTTACAAAGTGTCTTTCTTGCTGGCATTGGAAGGGGCCAGCACCTCCTGGTGTAAAACAAGTAAACAACAAACAAAGCAGTAACAAAAAAAATTAAAAGACTACTTGCCAGATCCCACCGTGGATTAAACAGATGGGGTTTTGGTGGGGGTTTTTTTGTTTGTTTTCTGGGGTTTCTTTGTTATTTTTCTTTTCTCAGCTGTTTGTTTTCTAACACTCTCTTCGTTATCTGCTTTAATTGATGAAAATAAAAATGTGCATTTGCATTTATCATAATTTGATTTAGGCTAAGGATATTTTCAAAATGAATGTGTTTCACCCTCAAGGCTATAGTAAATTAATGGAGAACTAGGATCCTTTTTAAAGTTCTTCAGGTACCCAATGCATTCCCTAGGACATCTAGCAAGACGTCATCCCACAGATAGTACTGCATACACAGGTTTGATAACCAGCAAAATCAGTTGGCAGGGGACGAAGAAATGCCAACCAGTGAATAGAATTATCCAGTGTAATCTTTGGTTGAATGCAAGGTATCAAGGAGCTCACTGGAACTGCACACATAGCTGGAGTGTTTCTCACACCCTCTTCTGTGGATATCCTTACTCACAAATTTGACAAACAGTAGTGTGAAAGAGTACAGAACAGTGGAGTACATAGTATGACCTTGTAGAGGGAGATGGATTGAAGACTTTCTCAAACCCATTTTCAACCTCAGGATTAATTGATACTCTCAAGTATCTTATTTAAATCATAAGTAGGTAAAAAAGACACCTTTTTTTTCCTGTTTCTCTACAGTGAATCTGTACTGTAATTGTATTGCCTATGACTGAATTGTCAAAAATCCATTCTTTAACTCTAGATTTTCTCTGATGCTAAGAGTAAGAAGTTCAGAGTGACAGCTGAAGAACAAGCTGCGCTATCTTTCTGACAACATATATTCTGATAATCCTGGGCAATTTTAGGAGTAATTAGTAATCCAAAATAACTTTATGAAGACCAGCAGGGTATTTCTCTACTAAACCACATAAGCACGATGATCTTATAGTTCTCACAACAGGGTCAGTTAAGAAAATATATCTCCTAATGACTAACACTAACAATAAATACCAGAAAAATAGGGAGTGAAACACCTGGGAAGTTTTTCCTGTTGTGGTTTTTTTAATCATGTAATATAAATATTAATTACAAAATATATCTACATGCTCAGGTCAAGGAGTTTTATTTTTAACCACTTCTATATATAAAGCTGCCAAGCTCAAAAAAAAGAAAAGAAAAAAAAGGAAAATCTCAAAACCCCACAAATATCTTATCATTAGTGTGTATGGAAAACCTGGTTTTATTTTCTTTCCTGTATTTGGTCTATATGAGGAATTACTCTCATTTCTCTTTTGCAAAACATTCTTTCCCCTCCTATGGGAAATCTACTGGAATCTAGTTAAGAAGTTATTTTCCCTTTGGATGTTGAAAATTTGTTTTTAATGCAGCAGGAGGAGAATGGAATATTTCCCTGTTGCTATACGTTAACAAGAATTTGCTTCCTTACATATGCTGATATTGTTATCATTTTGCTTTTAAAGTGTCTGCTGTTTGGAGAACGCCTACACTCTGCAAACACCCCATATGTGCTATGCCCAAATATACAAAGCTTTTGTGATAAAAAAATGCCCTTCCCTTTGTCTTTGCTAAACCTTGTGATGCTGCAGTAGGTCTTACTGATAGTGTGCCATGTGGAGCTGTCTCTCAATACCTTAGTTTACCATGCCTTAAAATTATAACATATTTATATAAGAAATTGTGGAGACCTGACTGTGGAAGCACTCTAAATAATTTCTATTCTGTTTATACTGATTTCTGCAAAAGCTTCCAGTATGATAGATTGTTTTAGATTTTTTATCTCCAGTATCACTTCGGTATTTGTGAAGGTGTTTGTCTGATGACTTGACTGTATACTGAAATATTAGCCTTGATCTGTAGCTTCTCTTTTATGTGTTGTATATTTAATTTTATTTCCTTTGATCCCGCTTTCTTCATCTTTGCTGATATTTTCTTTGTTCTTTTGCCCCCCAACCCTGTATTTTGCTCTTCTAAGACTCAGTCACCTCCATTTTTATTTAATCCCTGACTATGCCACTACCTATATCTTTGTTGTCATAGTTCTGATGTCTCTCTACTGGTTATCTTTTCATCTGGATATCTGATTTTGTTTAGATTTTAGTCTTTTAAATTCTCTGCATTGCTTGAGTCTCTTTTAATCTTCCCTTAGTAACGCTTCTTGTTATAGCTCTTGATCTTTCAGGGAGGAGTGACAAAACTGACAGGGACCATTGCTTATTAAATCCAAATTTAAAACACCAATAAGTAGTCACTTATTGCTGCTGAGATATATAAAGTTTGTGACCAGAATTCAAGATGCACAGCACAGTAAAGCCTTATTTCTGCACCTGATGCATTCAGAGATTGCAATGCAGGCTTGTGGCTACTCAGAATCAGGGGTAAAATTTTTGACTGTGTATGACCTCACTTCTGCTTACCAATTAATCCAAGAGGTTTTATGCATGTTTGAGTTATTCATACATTTCTGATGAAGGTTTTAATTTGAGTACAGGCACACTAGCCTGGAAGATTTTTTACATCATTAATACCTATTGCCCCATGGGAAAGACAGGCTTCAAATTGAGCTATGGCTTTCCCAAATCACTTCATAAATGCTCTCTTCTCTAAGTGGATAAATCAAGAATAAATACAAATGTCATACCTGAAGAAATGACAAAGAAATGAAACGTATTAGAAGTGATATTTCACATTTTGATGTAGATGCAAGGACAAAAACTAGGTAGAAGCATGAAAAAGAAATTTTTAGGATATCTGAAATCCTACTTAAACTTCCTCAGTGTTTCTGTTTATGTACCAAGATTAAATTTCTTCCTGATGTAGGGATATATATAAAAAAAGTTTTACACCAGAAATCTTGGCTGCTAATGTTTTTCCTACATTTTTACATGTGTGTGCATGTATATGTATAAAAACAAACTTATGTTTCCATGATCTAATTAGGACTAAAATAACATTCATACACATAAAAATGCCAAGAGATTTATACCCTTTTATTTGTTTAAGCTGAAGTTCCTCTTTAAATTTTACTTTTAAATTCTGAAAGGATAAGACAGGCAACTTATTCAGCAGATTGATTAAGGTCAAGTTACTTTTGGCATTATATGAATAATTTCTCATCATTTTATCAGACAACATCCACACCTATGCAATTGATTTCTGAAATTAAAATCATGAATGTATTTTTTAGATTTGCAAGTGCATGGAATAATGTGCAAGTACTTGAAATTACAGATGAATGAAAAAAGATGTAGTTTCAGCTTCCATTTTCCTGGAAACAGATTTTTTTTTTAAATTGCTTTTAAAGTTTATTAGATGTTATAGAAAGATGGCTGGTGGTAAAATCAGAGGAAGCTGAGAAGGTATATTCTCATTCTAACAGAAGTTAGAATGGCACAGAAACTACATGGTGAAATAGAGCTGCTTTTCCCTGGATGGAACACAGTTGGCTTGCTCAAAACCTATTCCACGATGAGTCCCCACACACAATCTGCAACCGTAAGCACCTGCTAAGATAAAATGGATGGAACAGAGGGTAGAGCGGAGGGGGGATACCACAGCCAGGCTCTGCTGAAATCCTTGCAGGGAGGAGAACTTGGTGGGACTTTGCAGCTGAGAAACTGCACAGCACCTGTCAACTGAGTGAGATGGGAGAAGGTGTCTTGCTGCTGAGCCAACAACTTTGGTGAAATCACTCTCCTTGGATGAACTTGGTTCACTATAGCCTAACTGGAATATTAGCACACACCTATTGGGTAAGAACTGCACTGTATTCATACTGAATACTTTTCCTGTGGATAAGATCTTGTTTATGTATTGCTTTGAATATGTTTTTGCAGTCAGATACTGTCACTGGCAATCCTTGAACCTCAACCTGTCACAATTTTATATTTATGAAGAGTGTTATTCCAGAGGCTGTTAGTGTGAGTTCTTCACAGGTGCTGGCAGGCACCAGCAGTGGACAATATACTGAAATAAAGTGGAAGGCCCACTGAGGGGTCTCCCTTATGCTGTTGATGTATTTCCCTGAATAAGTCAGTCAAACCACCCTCCAGTACAGCAGGACAGTTCAGTGAAGCGTTCCCATAAAACGATGCTGACAGACTGGTCAAGAGCACTGACAGACAAATCCAATAGTAAGGTCCAAGGAAATTTCCCTTTTCCATGTGACACAAGTCATTGTGAGCAATTTTCTGACAGTATAATTTTTGCTAACAAAATTTTATGTCAATACTGATATTTGGTGTCCTGTCTGCTCTTTATTATTCATATTCTTCAGAAAACAAAATTTATAATATACTTTTGGGTTATATCATATTTTCAAACATCTCAGACATAAACTCATCCCATGGAAAACAATGTGCCAGACTTCAGTCTTTTGTAAAGAGCTAAGTTCATCAACAGAAGTCTCTGAAGTCAGAAAGTGCTGTAATGTTGAATAAAAATATTCCTGCTTTTCACTAGTGCTGTTAGCAACTCCAATCCCTTATCAAAAGTCATCATGGACCACCATTCACAGGCCATTCCATCATTTCATGGCTCCATCTGTGGTGAACAAGAGAATAAACAAATTTTATAAATAAAACATACTTTCACTCTTGCTCCCTCTTTATTGTTGTTATCTGAGTAGTTCAAAAACTTAAAATCTTTTTTCAGTGTTTTGCTCCATGTGGATCTCCCTTTGTTGGAAGAGATACATTTTTTTTTTCTTAATTCTGTATGATACACCCTTGCCAAGAACTTAATATAAATTCTGATTAAATCCAGCAATTCACAGTTATCAATGATCTGCTTTGGTTCCTGGGGTACTTCTTCCCTTGTTCTCAGCCTTTCTTCACAGGGATCCTGAGGCAATCCAGTCTGTTTAATTGCTGTTTCTCTGCACACCTAAGGATAGCATTGCAGGAAAACAGTGGGTGGACAGCTGACTCATAATCTTGGTGAAGGTGATGGCGTGACAGATTAAAGTATTACTGTGTGTGGCACACTGACAGACAGAAAGAAAGAGTTTATTGTGAGAAAAATCCCCATCTACTTCATTGTATTCTGAAATGTCTCGTATGAAGCGTGGGTAGGTATATGATCTCAGCTCCCCACTTTTTCTAGCATTTATAAAGTTTGTGGAAATTAAACTTGCTCTGAAATTATAACTTCTAGTTCATAATCAAGTGCAGTTTTGAGACAACATTAAACATTTAGGTCAAAACTCTAATTGCTTTTCTCATATGAATAAATAATCTAGTGGGATATAACTTGTCACTGAAGTAATAATATACTCTCCTCACCTAAATATTTCAAGATGTGGTTTACACCTAATCAAATAAAAAGATGTGAGTTTTAGACTTTAAACATAGGCTTGCATCTCTCTCTACTTTTACTTGTGTAAGAACTCCATCATTTGCAGCTACAATGGTACAGTTGTTCTGCCAGCAACTACATTAAAAAGTCTTCATAGGCACTTTGCAGAGTTATTAAAAAGTAAATGAAATTGATATCTCAAAACCAAATTTAAAGACCACTTCTATAAAACCAACTAATGTCAAAGGAAGAAAAAAACTTATGTGATGAGGATATCTGAAACAAAAAGATCACTCACAGGGTTCTTATTTTCTATAATTAATTTGTCCTAATGAAACCACAAATTTTGTCCATGCTAAGCCATAGTTGTATTAAGGCTGAAAATCTTGTACCACTTTAAGTACTCAGGGAGGCATCAGGCTGTGACTTAACTGTTATTTAGGAAGCAAGGTCATGCATATGCGTGAATTTGCGTTTAATAGTTCAAAAAGAGTCCAGAAAAATTTCAGATTTCAAATACATAATACTACAAAAGTATATTTCTCAGCTGATTTCTTAGATGAAAAGTAAGCTTTTCACACAGTAGGTGTTCTTATAATATCATGTGCTGCAAACTAAAGCCCTATTCACAACACATCTTCTTTGCAGACAAATTAATTATTATCTGTTTTATCATTGGGATAATTATGATGAATGCATAGATGATGTGCCTCCTTCCACCCATTCTTGCAAAACAGTAATTAGGGTAGTTGAGAATTCAAAATCTAATTTTAAAAAGAATATAAAACAAGTGTAATATACTTAACAGTAAGGATATCTCAGATATAAAGATAATAAATCTTGGTAACTGAATCATATTCAGAATTAAAAAACCTTTAAAATATATAAACATGGGAAAGAGAAGCTAATATTCTCATTAGTGACAGTTGGAAAGGAGCAATTTATTATTTGATGGAGTTTCCTTGAGGGGATTCTTACATGAAGAAAGCATGTTTAATTGAAACTGCCAAAATCAATACAGGAAAAAAAAAGTACAGTGTTCGAGTTTAAATAAATCTAGAGAAAACACTTAAAGATGCAGGTCTAAGATCTTTACAACAAATATGGCACAGCAAAACCAGAATGCTGCACTCCAGAAGTTATAGAAGAAGCTTGCTTGAAATACTAAGTATGGAAACATAACATATAGCAGGAAACTTTTCATTTCTCACTAGACAGACCAGAAGCAGACCTATAAGGAAATGTATGGATTAATTATACACACACATATATATTTATATAATTTATTTATTTTTAAGAGGATGCAAAAATTATTTAATCTTTTAAGAACTAAACATGTCAATAAATTTAAGAAAGAAAAATGCTATAAGGACAGGCATCTAGTCCCTAAATAAACACAAACTTATTTCAGGGCACTTATGTTGATGTATATCACCTAAATAATAGGCACACTAAGTTTAAATTGAAGCTCCGTAAGTGTGGGTGAAGAAATATCTGCACTATGTCCCCACTAAATTTTTACTCATAGTGATCTAAATTGTTGCTAGACCCACCATTCATGTTGTTTAGATGTGGAGTTATTGGACCCATAACTCTAAGCTTGTTCTTGGTAAATCTTTCCTGGGAATGTCTCTCTGGAAAACTCCGTTGTAGCAACCTAGGATCCATGTGCTGAGTAGGAAAGCTGAGCTGAGAACTGCTGAAACACTAGTTCACCATCTTAGATTATTCTGATGTGTTTCTTCTGGAAGGAGGGACCAAGACCTTCCAGAATTGGTTTGCTTTGTAGATACGAACAATTCTCTGGCCTAGGATGGACTAGAGAGCGGGCTATTATTCTGCTGATAAACTCTAGCTTTTAAGGTTTTATCATGCAAGAGTTTTTTGCCCTTGATTCTCAAAGCCTGAAAGCATGACAAGCTCTATGGTCAGTTCAGCAGAGCTTGCACTGCAGGGACCTAGAAGGAAACCTTTGTCCTGAGAAATGACTTCTGAAGACTCAGACACATAGCTGAAGCAACAGGGCACTGTTCAAGCTAATTTGGGAGATCCTTTGTCACCTAAGAATCACAGATTCACACCCCTGCCTGTATGAACCAGCGTTTTCAGCATTTCAGAGATGTCTCAAGGAAGTAAATCTCTAGCTGTAGGCAACACTGAGGCCAAGTTCGGGAGATGCAGATGGCAAAGGACTAAGACCAAGTCCATTGCGCCCAATTCTTGTCTAGCTTTGCAAATAGCAGTGTGCATATTCTTTTGTCCCCAAGCATCATGTTTGAAATTAACCTAGCCCCCCAAAAAAGGCAGAATGTGAAGTAAATTTAGAGTTAACAAGTAGTCTACCTGTATCTGTCAGCACTAAGAAAATGGGAGCTCTGAGGCTGTAAGGCAGAGGCAAGATCTTGAGAGCATGCTGCTTAGTGGTAGACTCTTTGAGATTTCCAGGAATTTGTTCTACAGAGTATTTTCAGATCCCAGAAAGCTCATCTCATCTGGGAAATCTAGTATTTTTGTTATATAGCACTTTCTCACTATGGGATTGTGTATATTTTTGTATTAAAAATTTCCATCCTACTTAAAGCATTTTAAAGACAAACTACTACACCATGATCTCTTTCCAGCCCAGTCTTATTGTGAAATTAATACTTTACCATTTCTCTTTTCCGCAAAGTCAAATTGATGGTCAAAGAAAAATGTAATAATAATGTGCGTGCAAATCAAACTTGCTACTAGGTAATTATATGAAGCAACTAATCAAGCAAAACTAAGGTTTAAAAGTCTGACATCAAAGAACAGTCAGAGAGAGGCCAGCTGTGTAAATACTCTTTACAAAGGTAGGTTTTTGAGTTAACTTCAAACCGGAAATTCACAGAATCACACAGAATCACCAGGTTGGAAGAGACCTTCAAGATCACTGAGTCCAGCCCAAATCCTGTATATTATAATGGTATTCCTATTAACTGAAATTTTAAGCCAAATCTCATAAAACCCCCCAAACAAACAAACAAAACAACACACACAATTCTATAAACTAATTCTAACTATTTTATGCCATACATTTACATTTGGCAATAGTGGAAACTGTATTTCAAACCCTTGGGTTTGTTATAATGATGATTACGTAAAGGGTAACCCAAGCTGACACTCCTCCAGGCATCTGCCAAGCTGACACTGACAGTATTGTAAGCTGCAATATTGCAACTGTCTGCAGGAAGGCAGTGCAATATCTACAAATCTGGGCCTGCCCTAGTTTTCAGTGTCAGATCTACTCGTCCTTCTAGTCCAAACAAATGTATTTGTTAAAGCTATCAAAAGACAAATATTATCTCTAATTTTTCAGACAAAACCAAATCACCCAAAAGGAATGAATTTAACATCTGTGGAAAGACCATGCCCTCATTAAATCTGTCCTGTTCAGTAGACCAATATGCGTCTCATGAAAATGGTATTTACTTGGCTGTGCAATCTTTCTGCTTGGGCATCACCTTATTGAATTGCTATTGGTAGTTTTTAGTTAGAACCAATATTAGAATATTGCAACTACCCAAGAAAACAAGTGTTACAAAAGCAGGCATTCCAGAGATCAGGTTAAGCAAAATAGAAAACTTATCTATTAAAGAGAAAGGTATACAATTATGACACCTAAGACTTCAGATTTTCATTTAATGTGTTATAACTACCATGCATAAATACTTAGTGAATATAAGTGTTTATAGGTTTGAATAGGATGAAAAAGATTTTAAGAACATGTTAAAATTGTTTTGCTTTGATTTTGCTGTTTCACAGATTTCACAGAGTATTCTGAGTTGGAAGTGATCCACAAGGATCATCAAGTCCAACCCTTAAGTGAATGGCCCACAGAGGGATCAAACCCACAACATCGGTGTTATTAGCACTATGCTCTAACCAACTGAGCTAATCTCAGTAATTTTTTTTTGCTTCCTTCATCAGCCAAATCTTTAAAACAATGGAATTAATGATAACTTTAATTCATTAATTTAATGACACAGTTACACTTTAGGAAAACAACCTCCGCAAAGAAAAATAGGAATCAGCGTAGCTAGAATTTCAATCTTTCATATAAAGTGCAAAATTAATATTCTCATAAGGTATAGTAGTCAAGGTTCTTGTGGCACTTCTAATATGCACAGAGTTGTTAATTCCAGTGTCTTGGTTAAATTATATTTTGAGTAAATCAGTTTACTCTCCAATTCCAGTTAGACAGTTTCAGTCTTCATAACTTCTGTTACATTACCATAAATCAGCACATTCCAAGTGGTTACACTTCAGTGGAAGGGATTAAATTTTCATGTGTTTGGTTTGCAAATTGCTTTAGGATTCTCTGAAAAAAAAATGGTAGTAAACATTGTGAAGTCAAGGAATAAAATTACACCATCGGGCAAAATTTGTTCATTGAGCTAAAATAACTGAAGGATTGTTTTGCATTTGGTTTTTATTTTTTATATCAGGAGAGAATTTAGCCAATGCTGAGTGGAATTTTCATGGCTAAAATATGTTTTAAATAAAAGGATTTGGATTTTTAATTCCAGGAAAGATACTGTTCTTTCCCAAAGTATTTGCCTCCCTCCACTACAAATCATTTTGTATGAGTGTCTTGTGAAAAGTATGATTCAAATTTCTTCAGTCTCTCCTGAATTAACTTTCACTGCTCAGTCTTAAAAATAAAAGAATGTGAGGAGTATTTCATCACTGCATGGTGTGACATGATGTGTCAAATTAAAAATAATAATAAAGAAATATTTGGATTTGTCAGGATCTTCTTTGTTGATGTTCATTCAAATTATTTTTACCAATTTGGTCCCACTCTTATTGTCTCTATGCTTGAGTAAAAATAGCGGCAAAATCACAGATGTTCAGTGCAAGAATTAATTATATATGGATTATTTCTCTGGAGTTAAAATATTATTCTTTCCTTATGCAGTGAAAGCAAAAACAAATATGGAAATATCATGAAGAAAATTTCATCTGAGTTATTACGTTTTCATTAACTGTACACAGTGGGCCATTAAAGCTAAGAAAATAAAGGAGGAATGTGTTCC
>NW_008239110.1:4595963-4631645 GCF_000691975.1 Corvus brachyrhynchos
TTAAAATGTCTTTTTTTTTCTTTCTCACAGATATTCAGAAAATAATAATATTCTATACTCATTTGTCAAGGTGATGAGATATTTTTGTGTTTAGACAGTGGAGAGGTCTAAGGTCCATAATTTGACTCTAAAACTATCCACATAACACTTTGATTTTGGTTTCTTTATTAGGTTTGTATTGCTCATTAATAATTAATTCTAATTTTAGTATTTTTTAGTCACAATCTCCTCAGAGGCAAAGCAAAAAAATTCCCACACCCCAAAAAACAATCAACCAATCAACCAATCAGACAAGTAACCCAAAAGTTATGTTCTGTCTCATATCCCTTTAAATTATTTAAAGCTGATTGAGAACTAAAGATTTAAAGCTGTTTGAGAACTAAAGAAGTTCCTACTTTGGAAAGATGTGTTGCCTTGCTCTCTCTTTGGCTTTATAGGTGCCCAGAGTATTTTTTCTGAATTTTTTAGACCATGAACCAGTGACTCGCATTTCCATATTTCCATGCTTTACAAATGTATCCAGCACAATGGAGCACTTAGTCTCTCACAGATTAGAATTTTGGGGTGAAGGAACTTTGATAAAAATTTCAAAAGAGCCCTCAGGTTTATTACTTCACTTTTGCAGCAAGTTAACACCTACCTTGCTGTTGCAAATTGATAGCTGTCAAATCATTTTCTATTTCAGCCATAGGTTGCAAGGAATCTGACAGATGATCACAAACACTTGTACCAGTTATAATACAACTAAAATTCATTAACCAGAATGTGCTTCCTGTGAGGACATATATATAGATATACATATATACATATCTGTATATATTACAACACTGCTTAACCATGCGCTTTAACAGGTGCCTCAGAATGTTACAATCTGCAGTTCTTCTTTTTTAATGACTGGTTTTTTTTCCCTGATCTTCTGAGACTTCCTCTGTAGACAAAATAAGGGAAGGGACCAGTCACCATATCATCTTTATGGTTACATCTGAAGATCTTCCTAAAGTGTGAACATAAGTTTTCTGCTCTTTCCTCCCTGCTGTGTTGATTTCTATTGCTGCATTTTTCTTCTCACCTGTCTTCAATCTTCTTCATTTTACTTGCCATCTATTAAGAGCCTGAATTGGCAAAGCAGCTGGTGTAACATAGCTGGGGCCAAATTGGCACATGGAAAGCAGTACAATGTTCAGTGATTTTTCAAGAACTTAACAGCAGGAAAGTGAGAAAGTGACTGGGGTTTTTTCTTTTCCTTTTTCTTTTCTTTTCCTTTTCTTTGTGCATGTGTGTATAGCATGCAACTCTTAATATACTTTGTCTTATCCCAAAAGAAACTGATTAAGCCAGACCTAAGAACTTGGAGGAAATGCCTGAAGCTATATTTTTTTTTACTCTTTCACACAGTTAAATTTTCTGTAGAATTTAGAAATAATAGTTCTTGTTTTCTTTCTCCTCATTTGTAAAGAGAATTTATCATTCAAAAAATTGTAAGGCAGTTCTTTCAAATTACATATTTTCAATTTTTCTGTGTAGGGTAGTTTCTCTGTGGATATTTCCTGTTATCTTGTTTCACTCTATGTGTAATTAATTTTAAGAGAAAATTCTTGCTTGATGGTATGCAATTAGTGTAAGAATATCCTGTAGCAGAAAACCAAACTGAGATTACAGTCAAAAACATGGGGAGGGAAAAGAGCTCAAATATATTTAAATCGATGTAATTTATCCAGGCAGAACTGTACACTCTAGCAGCTTTTATTCTCTATCTTCATGGAAAACTTCCTCCCTTTTTAACACCCCTAGCAACAACTACAGCAGCCTTCACAAAACAGTACTTTTCCAGCAACGTCATCCAGCATATGATATCAACAACTTCTTTGCCAAATGTGGTGGCTCTGAATATAGGAGTCAAGTGAAAACAAGCAGAAGCAACTAATCTGTTATCCTAGGAAACAAATCTGAGGTTCATTGATTAGCAGTATAGGTCTCATTCATGTAAATCTGTGATCTATGTGAGGTAAAAAAAAAAAAGAGGACATTATTTTCAGAGCAACAGCATGAAATTAATTTTTATAATAATTCAGTTATTGAGTAAATCCTAAAATATTTTTTAAAATTACATTGAAGTTATTATGCTCACATTCATTTCATATAGCAGGTTTATCTGGAGGTCTTACAAACCATCGTTTATCAGGAACACTTACACTCAATTATTTTTCACCCTGAAATATGCAAATATTGCCTAATACAATGTTTTTAAAGACTCTAAAATTACATTCATTCATTACTGAAGTAATAACGGTCCTTATGAACAGCTACTAAACAAAATGAAGTCAAAGAACACAAACTGCCTCGGAAGTGTCCTTATGTAGGCTTCCTACACATAATGTCTGAATACCAAAGGAAAGGTGGCACCTAGGCTCTGAAATGCAAAATGCTGTTCTGAGGAAGAAGAGACCATGCTTTTTGTCATGGCCACAATAAGGTCCTTTGGACTTTGAAATGCTGAATTCTGACATTATATGTTTAGCAAAAGCAGGGTAGGGTGAAACATGCACGTTTTTCTGAAGAAGTTGGGGAAAGAAATCTTTTTGATTGTATTTTTCTGCAGTGTTTGCACAACAGGATTCTGACACTTGACAGTAGCCTCCAGATAAACCTGCTATATAAAATGACAGCACTAACCATTAGGAAAAGTGGCAGCAGACACTTTGGGGTTTTTTTCACCCTGTACTCAGGCAAAAACTCTCTATTCTGTCATTCATGTTGTGCACAAAAAGATTGGTGCTTATCAGCATTGACTCTTAGTGATATAGCTGGTGGAGGCTGCAGCCATGCCTGGGATATGGCAGTTGCTATTACCATCCTATTTTTTTTGCCAATCCTTTTTCTCACCATAAAGATGTATTTTTCTTGGGTTTTTCTCCCCCTTGTTCAAACAGGCACTAAAATACCTATTTAAACCTAATGATCACTATTTGGGCTATCTTATTACAACAAAATCTTTTTAAAGGCATGCCTTGAGGATGACATTAAGTAGACTCTCTAAAGCAGTAAGTTGTCTCCCTTAAAGGTTTTATTGTCAAATAAGAGAGATCACACCCAGATGCTCTCTGTTCCTTTTCATTCTTCATCCTGGTTGTTCTTTGCCAAAGGCAGAGATAATAATATTTTGGTGTGGTTCAATAAGCCTTGCATAATAATTGTAGTTTTTATGGTTAGGGTAATTCTTTACCTTTCCTTGAAAAACAAATCCAACCAAACTAAATCAAGCAGAAATACACTCAGGCACTCCAAATCCCTCAAACCATGTCTTCAAGCCTTAGAACTAAAGTTTAGTCAAATAATTTTCATGAACCATTCCTACATCCTCAATTGCAAGTTCCTGCTATTCACTACCTGGAGTGTACGAGGAAGGGATTTCATGAAAATCCTGGCTTACAGAGGAAGGTATGGCAAACTGGCATTGCCTTTGACAAATCCTCATTGCACCAGCAGCTGTTTTTCATGGTGTTTTATTTGTGGATGGTAGGGCTTAAGCTGAAACGAAGATATGCCAAAAAAGAGTCCAGATCAGCAAATTAAAGCAAGCTGACTAAATAAGTAATACTTAAAGATCCCCTTACACTGATTGGAATTGACTATTCTTTTATGTGAAACTTTCTTTTCACCAGGGAAGTAGAAAAAAAAAAATGGCTGTCACAGAGAAAAATTGAAGAGTCAGAGCAGAGATTACGATAAAAGGAAGATGTGAGTATGTGTGTTGAGCAGGAAGCAAAAAGCTTAAATACATGACTAGAACCCATATAGAATTAGCCCAGCTAACGGTCAAGTTCTATGTAAGAGAGAGAGTAGAAGTAAAATCAGAGGTCAAAAAAATTGCTCAGATGATCAAAAGCTGTATTTTTATACAGGAAGTGATTAAAATGAAGAAAGCAGAGAGGATTAGAATGGAGGTGGTAATTAGAACAGGCTGTTCATTTTTCCCATTAACTTACATACCAGCACTGTCCTGATTTGCAAGTTTATGAATTTCTAGACTTTTAACCTGGATTCTTCAGAGCCAATTTGCTCACATTTCATCTAGAAGCCATTAGTAGACTCCACAGGTAGAAGTGCTTTGTGCTTGTTATGGGATATTGCTTTCATATGTCTGAAAAGAATCCAGGTTTTCATCATTTTTGGTTCATGATATCACCGAGTTACAGATATAATACAGAGGTGAATTTTCCAGTATTCATTTACTGTAGCTGAAGAAGCTATGATAGGTTTCCCAGGTGAAAGCAAATAAGGAATTCTTTGAAGAATTTGTTTTTACTCTGTTGTACTACAAAAGAATGCAGCTTTGTATACTCCTTTTATGGGAGATTTAGGGGGGTGGTGTTGTAACAGGACTAAAATTTGTGGAAGGAATAGTATATATTCATAATGATGTATTATGTGCTAAATAGGTCAGATTAATAGTTTCAGGGGGAAAAAAGAGGAAGAAAATAAAGCAAGCTCAAATATTTTACTATTAATCCTATAAAAAATACTGCAGTTTATTTCAGCATTCATCCTTTTCTAAAACTGTTAAAACCTTCAAGTGACTGTAGTTATCAGCAGTCCTGAATCAATCACTGTACTAAAAAAAAAAATTAAATTTGAGGAGAAACAAAAAACCCAGCTAAATAAATCAACCAATAAAACTCAATCAGTATTTCTTTTGAATTTTTGTTCTTCTGCTTACCAAGCAAATCAATAGTTGATAGTCCTGAATGTGTGTACTGTTAAGGAGGTGAGGAAGGGGTGTTAGGTTACACACTCCAGGTTCTCCTGTCCATTCTAGAAAGAGAGCTCCAAATATTCATTCACCAGCAACAAATGGACAGCAACAAATTGGAAAAATGCAGACAAAATGTCCAAATCACAGTGGTAGCTAAACACAGAACTACTTAGCAAGAACTCCTGACCCACACCAATAACGTGATCCGTTTCACTTTATGCTTCTTTTTCTCCTGCTTTCCCCTCCTAGTGTCTTCACCAGTTATGAACCTTTGCCAAAATAAAACAACAAACACCTGATTCTGGTCATTCTTAGCCGATTGGCTTCATTCTTCTTTCTTGGTATCCCTCTCTTGATATTTGTGTGGGATTACCATGGTAATTCCTCTTCAGCCAGGGATCCACGAAGTCATGAGTCTAGTTTTCTTATCTACAAGATATTTTTCCCACCATTGTCTTGTACTGCAGCCATAAATCAGGGTTAACCCTCTGCTTAGACTTTACTTTGATTTAAGAAACATTCAGCAGTTTCTCATGTTGCTGTCTTATTAATATAACTATACGGCCAGAGTAAGTAATTTATCTGCAGAGCTCAGCAACATCATCTTCCATTTCCAAATATATACCTTACCCTTTTGAACAGAAAAGGCCTTGTTTGTCCTTTCCAAGGTGTGGGTTTCATTACAAGTACTTTCACTAATTTAAAAAGTGAGCACAAGCTTGATGAGTTGATCTACTAAAATGAATGTGCAGATGTCTGGAGAAACTTGTGCTAAAGAAAATGGAAGAAATAACTTTACTCTTTTGACCTCAGTAGTTTGCTGGTGACCTGAACCCACTCAGTTCACAGAACCAGATGGTGTGTGTGTGTGCACTTCTTCATGTTCATGTGCATAAAAGCCTCATCCAACTCATTCTTTCATCTACACTTGTAGGGCTGATTCCTAGGTTTAAAATGTTCAAAACATAAACAATATTTAAAGATCTTGTGAAGATGATTCTTGAAGCTTCTACTGACAGGAGATACCATCTTCTAATTTCCATTGGAGAGCCATAGGTAAAAGGAACTGAGTTTTTCTCCACAGGCACAAAAAAAATTTTTACATAGCTACAAGATATATGAAGTTCTACCTTGGGAAAAATTTGTCTTAAACTAGATCAGTTGAATCAAACATAGTCACTTAGAATACAGAATCACAAGGAAGCAGTAAAGAATACTGAAGACAAATAAACAGTTGAATGTTTTGGTTTCCTTGGGGTCTTTTTTACAACATTATCATTTTGTTCTACTAAATGTTTTACTTTGTTCCACTATGCCATGGTAGTATGAAGACAGTACATTTTTTGTTTCTTCCCTCATTTTTTCAGATTTTAATCCCCACTCTAATATTTTTTTTCCTTACATTTCTCTCTCTTTTTATAATTTATTCATTTCTGTAGCAGTATTTTCCTGTAATTTTTCAGTTCCAGGAGCATGGATTACTTTATTTGTTCTTAAGAAATAATAAGATTTTATCATACTGTTTTTTCAATGGAGACAAGTAAATAAATTTTTCAACAAAACAACAAATTTTATTTTCCCTATATTGCCAACATACTATGCAAGAAGGCGATAATAAACTTTATGAAAAATCAAAAGGTATTTACTTACTTGAGGGATTTCCTTTTCTGTCTGTAAAATAAATATAAGCATGCTGCAAACAGAAAAAAAGAATTAATGTAAATTGTGCGTTAATGAGTTGTACAGGTTCCTATGCCTATTCCATGGTCTAATCTATGCACTAAATCAGTTTCAATCAAGCAGTATGGAGTTAACAGAAGTGAAGGGGTAAGAAGAGATTTCATAAATGTGTAATAAACCCACACTGATCAAAATTTTCAAATTCACCCTGATTTCATGTGTTTCTCATTTTATTACAATTGCTCTTGAAAGCACATTTTCTGGCCACCAAAAATTCACAGTGCCGGAAATAGAACCTGTACACAGTACCTCTCGTGGCTTTATAAAGTAACACTGCAACCCACTACAAAAGAATGGTAGCTTGTAACTAAAACCTAGGTTTTCTCCAGTATTCACGTAATAAGGCAATCAGTAAATTATAAGGGAATGTTACTTTAAAACAAACAAACAAACCACAAAAAAAAAACAAGCAAACAAAAAAGTGAAGAAAAGGATAATCACCATTTGAACTGCTTCTGTGAAAACCCTTTTAAGCTCTTTAGCCTTAGAAAACATTTTTCTATCATAAAAGAAAAAAATACAAATTGTAATGATCCTCAAAATATTATGAATTTTTTTTCTCAAATGTTTTAAGATTAACATAAAATCTACAGTTAGGAAATCCTTCACCACAGTCTAAAAGGGAACAATACAAATACCGCCCGGCCTAATTTTTAAGATCTTTACTTTCTTGTGAGTTCCTTTTCTTTTCCCAGAAGGAAAAATATTTACTCTTCATTCTATTATTCCAGAACTTTACACTGTATTCAGAGTATAAAACTGCAAATAAATTTCAATTTTTTAAGGTGTTTAAAATGTACCTACACAAGAAGGAACCTTTTAACAGATGCTAATTCCTTGGGCACATGTGATTGACACCTACAGAGAGGCATGTGGATTCCAGTACCTTTTAGGTACTAAGTACTAGATTTCCTGTATTGGAAATTGAAGGACAAAAACTGTATGCTCTGCTTGCCTTCTTTTACAAGAGTAGCCACAGAAAACAACTTTTCTCTTGCTTTTATCACAGTGAGCTGCTAGACTCCAGTCACTATGGGAGCTATTCCATCCACCTGCTTAATTCAGGAATCATGCTGGTTATTGCAACCCAGGTCAAGGAACTGATAAACAGTTCAGACCATACATTATCTTCAGCTGACAAAACCTTTTACCCTTTGTGCCTATAAAGAAGAGTGCTGCAGTAACTACATTGGACACTGTGCATCAGACTTCACTTTATCTTGCTTTAACTGTCTAAATTCAGGTGACTAATCCATACCATCATCTGGTATTCCTCTAGGCACTTAAAGAAGGTGACTCACCCCATCCTACTATACATGTCCAAGACAGCAAGGACAAATTGTCAGTTGGAATGCCTGTCTCTCTCCACTGAGAGTCATGGAAGCCTGCCTTCCCTAAAATAGGTACCTAATCATAGATGGAACTAATAAAGGAAGATAAATCCAGTCCCACAGCAGAAAATATTAGCATAGCCGTTTGAATGTAAATAGCATTTCCTAAAAATCTTGGACTCCTGATTTCAAACTAACCACTTTATTACTTTTTACTTTCTGTCAATTTTTAATAGATCATCTGTGCTACTCACCAGTCATGCAGTCTCATGCAGCCATTTACAAAGAGTCAATGTCATTGTGCTGGAAAACCTTTGGATTTTAGCATTTATTAAAGGATTTTGTTGAGGCCAAAGAAGCTGAAGTTTACAAAAATGTGAAAGCAGAAACTTAGAATAAAACTATGAAACCCACCTGTCTTAGAAATCTGACTTTAAAATGTGAATGACAGAAACATAATTGTACTGCTGAGACGAATCTTCCATTTGCATACTCGATTATTTCAATTATATAGGTACCCAGTCAATTAGTAAACAAGTTATCTCAATATGAAGCCATGCCAACAAAACATAAACTGCTCAAATAGAGTTAAAACTCTTGAAGACCTTGAAGACTTCAGCCTAAATTATTCTTTATATTCCTGAAAGACAAAAAGTTTACTGTATAATACATTGAAAAAAAATTAAGAAAAGCCCTGTAAAAGTGTGAGAAATACAAAAGATCACATGTCCACTGACAAGACAGAATCAGAACATGTCAAGAAAATATATTGCCAGAATATTAACCAATTAATAGTGGTATAAAAACACTTAAAAGTGTGACTGAAAGAAATAGGTTACTGACAGAGTCGAAGGCTAGTATTTCTACTAAAGAAAACTTCAGGAGAATTTCTCTTTCTCAGGGTACAAAAATCACATATTCCATATAAACCCTTCCATTTAGCAGTGTAGTTCTGCCATTCTGAGCCAACAAATTGACTTAATGATTGTCTTTCAGAATGGTAAAATAATATTAGTCTAAATTTAATTTAATAGATTGTCATGCAAATAATTTTACATTGGCGATGTTTTCCACCATGCAAAATTTTAGAATGCTGGTCAGTCAACTCATAGTGTATGAATTCCCTATCATTTCAGAGAAAAAATATGTACAGTGGTATTTTGATGTATTTTAGCCGTTCTGATTTCCCTTCTATTAAGCTTTAATTTTTCATAGCTTCCCACATTTCTTGTCCTTAATTTTCTATTTTCTAGCACAATGCTAGCTGTAAATTTATTAAAATTATTATTAAATATTTGTTTTCTACATAGAAAAGAATAGAAATGAATGTAACAAATATATGTTATTTTCTCAGCTAACTTCTTGATGTCATATAGACACATTAGTAATAGATGTGATGTAATAATTTAGCTAAACTAAATATCTATCCAGACTGCTACAGATTCGGGTCAATTAGAATGCCTAGTTCATTTATTAGGTAATAACCAACTATTCTCTTTTTTGTTATTTTATCTTACACATAAACACAACATCTACACTTTCTCAAAACATTGCCATAATCATGTACAGTAATGTTGCAGAAACCTCTTAGAACTACTGGAAGTGTGGGAAAATTATCACAATAATGTGGGAAAAAAGTAAGTTAGAAATGTTATAGATGTAAGTTGGAAAAAGTTTTGAAGAGCTAGAAAAGTTCCCAGAAAATAGAAAGCAAAATCAGTGTAGGACTGTAAATCTCTGCTGGGATATATTGCCTCTGGTCACTGTAACTTTTTTATTTTTCAAATAAGTGTATTCAGCAGTGCTTTACAGCCCACATACCCTGCAGCCTCCTGCCAGTGGAAATTAGGTGCACACTGCTATCTTTTTTCACGTGATTTGACATGCAACAAAACTTACATGGGCTGTATATTGCAGATGTACAATAGTGCATAGTGTAGGTGCACAATGCTGCAATTAAACATAGTCACTATGACTGAAGTTTAACAAAGGCAAATATGTACCTTAGTAGAGAGTTTTTCAGTCTGGAGCACTTCTGAACAGGGATTGGAAACACACCAACTAGTAATTAACCCAGTTTTCTTGAAGTTCTCCAAAACAGACTAAACGCTTCAGGGATCATACCTCACACTCCATTTGTACACAAAAGAAAACGCATTCCAGTCTAGAAACCTAAGAACAGGAACTATTTGCTAAATAAAACCTGTCTGTGAAGGGCTCAAAGACACCCAGGGTATTTTACAGTTACGAGTTTCCTTTAGCCAAACAGAATCAAAATAGCACTTGGCGTTAGCCACCAGGAAAGGTGCTGAGCTGCTGTCAGCTTGGTAAACACAAGCCCACCAAATATAGGCTTTATACAAATATAGCTGTAAAGGACTCAGGTAAGGCACAAGATATGGAGAACCATAGAGTAGGGTTGGGAGAGCAAAACTAGCTACTGTGAGCTGGGACAAATCACAGTGCAGTGACAGGATTATACAGGTTTGTAAAATTAGGGGGGAAGGGTTCCTCCTGAAGTGATCTGGAATTCTGTTTGCATCCATGGGTTCAAGGATCTATGCTGGGTGCTTCAGTGAGTTATTAGATTTTTAAAGATATTTTCAGAGTAACATATGTTCATCTCTATAAGCGAGAACTATGCCTGGTTCAGTGTCATCACTTTTTTTTAACTAAGAATCTGTTTCTATAGACATTTTATCTGATACAGGAAAAAACACACTTCCATCTTTATTCTTCTTTTTTTGTGTGGTTGGAACACTTCTTGGTTTTAGATCCGGAAACTTTTCAGCAATGTGTTTTAAGTAGATTAGTCAATATTAGCTGTTCTTTGTGTTGCTCTCATTTCACATTGACTTTTAAATGACCTTGTAACTGCTAAAGCAACAACTGTACCTAGAAAGGGGAGACAATTTTACCTACTGAAAATTATTATTTTTCTTTATATCTTGCTATATTTAAATGAGGAAATTTATGTTGTTTTTATAGGTATACAAATATATGCAGAAAGTAATGATCTGGAAAAGCTCTCTTCCAATCTGCTGAAGCTTATGTGTCTGTGTAATTCTAGCCATCAGAAGTTCAGAACATTTCTTGAAAGCTCAGACTTAAAGTTTCCAGAACACTTTTTAACTTTCTCATTGACAAAGAATATGATTGCTGGATACTCCGTTGTCTCCAGATAAAGACAGGTCTTAGAACTGAAGCAAAAAGATAAGGAAGAAGTGTCAGAAGATCAGTGTTTATTGTGTTTTCATGCTGTAGCCCTACTAGGCAGCTCAGCTGCTTGCTCGCTGTTCACTGGTGGGATGGGAGAAAGAATGGAAAGGGTAAAAATGAGAACACTCATGGCTTGAGACAAAGAGAGTTTCACAGGTAAAACAAAAGCTGCATTCACAAACAAAGCAAAATGATGATTTAATTCTCCCTCAGTTCCCCGTTAGTATAGGACAAAATAAAGTCTTTAAATCTGATGTTCCTTAGATGTTAAAATATCACTCTTGTGATTTAAGTGTTCATTTTTTTTGTCCTTTGCAGAGTGAAATCTCAACTTTAATTTTTGTCCTTCAGAAGAAAATTCTTTTTATTTCGAGTAACCGTATCAGCTACATTTTTTCCTTCTCAGTTGGCTGCAATAGCTTGCAGAACTGATGGTTTATCATTATCAGCACTATGATGATTGAAAACATCTGTTTATGTAGCCAAACAAGAAAAAACATTTTCAATGTATAAAATCAGAACAAAACAATGAGACTAAAAATTCTGTCTATACCAGAAAATCAGTGTCAATACTTTCACATGCATCATGTGATCAGTTTTGGACACATACAATCAAAACCTGTATGGTTTTATTACAGATGTGGGTCCCTGTCTAAAGTTTAGAGAGTTAATAATTCTTATCAGACAGCAAAGGCAAAGAAAAAAGCCGATCATGGTTTTACTCTTGAAAACTAATGGGGTTTTTTTCATTAGGGAAAAAAAACATTCAAATGAGCAAGGACTATAGATGACCACTTTCAAAACTTCACATGCAGTTCAGAAAGATCAACCTCCTTTCTCTTCTCAACATATACAAAATATTGAATTTTGGTGACTTTGCATATTAAGTACTCACCTGAGTGTTTCTATAATAGGAAATTTTAAAGAAAAGGTTTGGAACACATTTAAATTCCTTTTGCTTATTTTGTAAAGATGATATTTCTAACTGTATAAGTTAAAGGGAATTAAAATAAATAGTCAATTTGATGTGGTTCTTGATCCTTATCTGTTCTATTTTTCATGTGGTAAATCTCCTATTTGTAGAAAAAATATTCATTCTTTCTTTCTTCCTTCCTCCCTCGCTCGCTCCCTCCCTCCCAGCCAGGACACTGATGAATTATTCTTTGAAGAACTAAGGGACACTTGCAAGTCAACTGCCCTTGTCCTTATGGGGAACTTCAACTTGCCAGAAATTGGAAGCATCACACAGCTGGGCCAGAAGATTCCTGAAAAACGCTGCATGACAACTTTATGGAACAGCTTCTAAGGGAGTTGGCTCAGAAAGATGCCCTCCATGATCTGCGGTTTGTCAGCAGAGAGGATCTCATGAGCAACAGGGAGATTGGCAGCTGTCTTGGCCACAACAACATGAAGTGACCAAGTTCAAAATCTTTCTCACCAAGAGGAAAAGCATCAGCAAAACTTTACCTCTGGACTTGAGGAGAGTAGAGTTCAGGCTGCTCAGGGAACTAGTAAGTAAAGTCTTCTGGGAAAATGTTTTTGCAGGTGCTGGGGTCCATCAATGCTGGTCACTTCTTAAACCTCACTTCCTAAGGGCACAGGTGCAGGCAATTCCCAAATGTCAGAAGTCAGGCAGGCAAGGCAGAAGGCCAGCTTGGCTAAACAAGAATCTTCTCTTGAAAATAAGACAAAAAAGAAGGGTGTATGCCCAGCAGAAGCAAGGTCAGGTGACATAGGAAGAATACAGAGATGATGCTTGCCACTCTAGGAAGAAAATTTGTCCAGACAAAGCTCAGCTGGATAAGAAGCTGGCCAGAAATGTGGGTGAAAATAAAAAGTTTTTCTAAATACATTAATGACAGTAGGCAGCATAACAATAATATCAGACTGTTACAGGATGAGGATGGTCATCTCACAAACATGGACAGGGACAAGGACAAGTCACTGGCCACAGCCAGCCTCCTTCATGAGAGATAATCCTGCTTGTCGAACCTGATTTCCTTCTATGACAGGATAACTCTCCTAGTTGATCTAGGAAAGCCTAGTACATGTAATCTTTTTGGACTTCAGCGAAGCATTTGGTACTGTCTCTCACAGTAACCTGGGCAAAATGTCCAGCACACAGCTGGATAACCATGTTACACGATGGGTGAGTTCTGGCACCAAGAATTATAGTGAAGGAGGTAACATCAGGCTGGCTTCTGGTCACTTTTGGGGATGCTTCCTCAACCCAGTTCTCAACATCATTAATGGCCTGAATGCAGGATTCAAAGGAATACAGAGTAAGTCTGCCAATGACATTATATGGGCAGGAGCTGCCGACTCTCTTAAGGGCAGAGAGGCCTTGACAAATTAGAGAGGTGGGCAGTCCCCAGCCATATGAAGTTTAATGAGGGCAAGTGCTGGATTCTGCACCTGGGACAGGGCAGTCCTGGTCTTGTGTATGGACTGGGGTACAGGAGGCTGAAGAATAGTGTTGTGGAAAGGGGGTGAATCTGGGGGTTCTGGTCAATGGCAAGTTGAACATGAGTCAGCAGTGCCCTGGCAGCCAGGAGAGCCAACAATGTCCTGGGGGGCATCAGGCACAGCATCGCCAGCCAGGCAAGGGAGGGGATTGTCCTGCTCTGCTCTGCACTGGGGCAGCCTCACCTCAAGTGCTGGGGGCAGTTTTGGGTACCACAACATAAAAAAGACATTAAGCTATTAGAGAGTGTCCAAAGGAGGGCCACGAGGATGGCGAAGGGTCTGAAGGGAAAGCTGAGGTCACTTGGTCTGTTCAGCCTGGAGAAGAGGAGACTGAGGGAAAACCTCATTGCAGTACTCAACATCCTCATGAGGGGAAGCAGAGGAGGAAGTACAGATCTTTGCTGCCTCATGACCAGTGACAGAACTCAGGGAAACAGCATGAAGCTGAGTTGGGAGAGGTTTGAGTTTGATATCATGAAAAGATTCTTCACCCAGAAGGTGGTTGGGCAGTGGAACAAGCTCCCCAAACAATTGGTCACAGCACCAAGCTTGTCAGAGTACAAGAAGCGCTTGGACAATGCTCTAAGGCACATGGTGGGGTTCTTGGGTGTCTGTTGGGCTCAATGATCCTGATGGGTCCCTTCCAATTCAAGACATCCTATGATTCTGTGATTCTATGATCACAGAATAAATCAAACACCAACACTGAAAATTATCTTTCGCTGCCATGTAAGAACACAGTCCTTTAGTTTTACAATTTCTGTTATAACATCCTAAAAAAAAGTCGATTATGAAGTTTGAGGAAAGACAAAGCATACAATGCCAGTATTTTTTAAAAATCCAGACTTTTTGAATGTATAAAATGATTTTTGTTAGTCTTTTGGGGAAATAGTATTTTTTGCTATTATGCTAATGAATATTTTATGTATGTTTGAATTGGGCTATAAAGAAAGTAGTTTGGAGCTGACAAAACTGTCTCTTCCCTGCCAGCTGGGACAGATTTCAGCTTTTTAGTTACCCATCAGCTAGACAAGTGTCTCCCCAAACATCCAGAATTAATCTATAATCATACCTTCCTGGCCTGTAGCAACAAGTAAGTGTGACCCCACACATATCCAATGCCATTATAGCTTATTCATCTTTTGTTTTAAAGAACAAGTCTGGAAAGCTGCACTGCCAGCTCTGAAGCCTGATAACATGAGAATTCCCAGCCAGTACTCATAGTGACATTTGAATCCAGCTCTATGTTTTGTGTGGACCCATCCAGGCAGGCATTATGAATTGGGAGAATCATTCCAACAGACTAATGGCAAAAAGCTCACAAGTGCAAAGATAGCTTCATTACAAAGAGCAAGACCGTTCATTTAGCTAACTGTTTCCTATCACTGATCATGTTAATTAGGAGAATTAGGCATGAAACAGCAATAAGCTAGAGATGTTGCCAATGCATTTTGTGTCTACGCATGGGTATATGTGAGTCTGGGTAGAAGCCTATTTAAGATGGTTATTGCAGCATTCTGCTGTACTTTCTCCCGGCTTAAAAGAGAGTCCTGGGTTGGGAAAAGAAGAGACATATGCAATTTTTCTACTGTTATCTAGCATCCCTCATCTCAGCTCCTAGACAGTATTTTATGTGAAATTATACTTGATTAAATGCAAAACCTTTCCTGCTAAAAACTGTATTACCACCAGACTTTGTAGTGAATTGAGTTGTGGTCTTTGTACAGTTGATTATACACCATATAGACAGCAGTTATGTAGCAATGAACAAAGAAGAATAAGCCATAGGAAAAAATTCTGGACCATTGTTCTTGTGAGCTGTAGATTGTAATGACAAAGTAGGTTCTAATTGCAAGTCTTTGTGTAGGCAAGTGTCAGTAAGACTCCAGAGTACACCCCATGGACACTAAAGAGCCCTGCTCACTCAGTTTCTAAATATCACTTCTGGGAGACAAGTGTTGCCTAAAATTGAACTTTGCATTACTGCCTTTCAACAGTCTGTTTGAATTCATCATGAGGTTGTCTGATCCTCAGCACAGGAAAGGACAGCAACCTGGTTCTCATGTCTTTTGCTGAGCTGTAACATAAAGAAATTCAGAAAGGCACAGGGATAGCCCCCAAATCTGCTATTGTTTTCCTTTTCCCTACTTTGAACAAACCACAACGAAAGATATTAATTTGATGTTTAGCTGTCAGGTAATAATAATTTGTGTTGTATTTTGGTGTACTCATTTAACTCTTGTCTGCTGTAGTCAGTGAAAAGTGGCAGCAAAGGAAGCAGGATCCAAACAGCACCACATAGCTGTCTGTCCAGTTCCTTGGAGTAAATTCTAGTCTTTTAGATCAGAAGATTTCAAGCAGAAAGCCTTTTCTTGCTGCAAAGACAAGCTAGCAGAAAAGCAGGCCACCAGAGAGACCCTTCAGTACATCTATTACTACCATTCTGCACTACAATGAAGAATTTAGGTACCAAAAAGAAGCTTGAAATGAAAATGCACTGATGCATTTTTGAAGATTTTAAATGCTCACAATAATCACTCTTTCTAAGACAGTTAAGTCTGTCAGAACTCTAAAAGTATGCTTTCAAAGCATTGTCTGGGGCTTTAATTCCATGTTTTTAGTGATGAACGTGAGCAAAAGTATATTTAAAGACAGCATTCTGGGTTCACTAAAAAAAAGAACAAAAAACCCAAACCAGACCAAACCAAACCAAACCAAAAAACCTCTTGATGAATATTTCCATATGGTTGCCAGTCCATAGCAGTGATGTTTTTAAAGACTAGTGAATTCTGGCCCTTGCTGTCAAGACTGTGATGTAGCAGCTGCTTTCTTTTGATGAGATTGAGTCATGGACATTAAGACCTATTTTTGACTGCTGCTGTAGAAATGACACACTGAGCAGATTATAAACACAGAAAAGTATATTTATAAACACTTGAATTGAGAAATAGCATAAAAATTATAATCACAAAATTTAACATGGCTAAAAACTGTACTAAAACTATAATTACATATTAATTGTTATGGTGGTGGTTGTGGGGGGGGTGTTTTGTGTTTAGGGTTTTTTTTTTATTAAATAAAAGCAGAAGTTGGTTTTGGCAATAATTTCTTGGTTTTAAATTGGAACATCCATTAACACATCTCAAGGGAATTTAACAATTCACTGTAGTAGTATTTAATTTAAAAATCTCCAAAAGTTGTTTTCAGAAATGTTGTTTAAAAAAATAGTTAAGTCCTTTATTTTTAGTCTTTTTCATTTACATTTTTATAATTTAAATTTTTAATAGAATTTTAAAATTTTGTTATTACTATTTTTTTAAGTATTCAAACTTAAATATTCCCTTTCATGTTAATAGGTAAAATCATGGGCATTTCATGACATGCAGGCTGAAAATTCATTCTCAGAATTTGCTGCTTTAACTTCACAGTTATGTAAAACATTGCTCTCACCTACCCCTTCCTAATCAAAAAGCACACTTTTGAACAGTTTTTGAATACTTCAAAATATTTGCTGTAAATAATCAAGCAGGTATGGGAGCTACTATTTTTGTTCTCACTGAGTAATTAGGAAAATCTGACTTTTTGCCTTTTCAGAGAACAGATACACAAAAGATGTTTGACACTTATCTGATATTTAGAGGAATAAGATAACATTCTGATGTCACTTAAATATCTACTGCTGGGAATACACCCTTTCAATCAGCCAATAGTCAATTGGTCCATGAAACTGCACTGACACATTTAAAGATATCCAAGATTTTACAGTTAAAGATAGATCTGGAAATACGATTCAGTCTGATAAAGTAGTTGAAAGGAAATGTATTCTGAAGAAAAAGCTATAGCTAGCTCCTCAGTCACTATGCCATCCCTTTTATATCTTCTTAAGGCTTCTGTTCTCTCCTGTGGTCTGCACAAAAAATCTGAGTGCCCAACTTAGACCTTAAATAGAGCATTAAGGAGTCTCACTACAGAACTAAATCATGATTGAGTATATCTGAGATGATGAATATGGAAGTGTTCCTCAGCACCTAAACCCAGCTATGCAGCTCATTCTGTATTGATCAAAATCAAATACCCCTCAGCATCTTTTCTCCACTCTGCTCTCCTTCTACCTGCCTACCGGGCACATGGACCAGAAATAACCTGGGCATGCTCTCCCACCAATTACCCAATTTCATTGTGATAGGAAGTCAACCTATGACTTAATGTGACCTGGATCCTGGATCCCTTGAAGCATGATCCTCTACCTCTGAAGCCAGTAGATTAAAATTAATGGCTTTCATTAGTGCACAGTGAGAAAACCAGCAAGTTCCATACAGTAGTTATGGATGTTCCCTCTTTGCAACTGGAAGTACTGTCAAATTTTTTTCTTAGTGTATGAATAATGCACAAAATTATTCTAAAGTTCTATCTTTACCTAAAGTTAAAAATTTATGCATTATTAAAGGTCAAGAAGTATGTTCTTTGAAACAACTCACAGGCCATCATCTGCCAGAACACCAACATATTTTTTGTACTTTATTGCAATACCTATAAGACAGAGGGCATTCAGACAGGCCTAGCTTACTAAGCTTACATAAGAACTTGTGTTGCTCTGTTTCAAACCCAAAGGAAATAATCTTCCTGCTACTGCTAATCAAAACAAACTTGCTTATATTCAATTATAACATCCTGACCTTTTTGAACTCTATATTAAGTATTTCAGAGCATGTGGTATTAGCATGTGTTGGGGGGTACTTTTACCATTAGCCCAGTGCACTTGCATGAATACAAATTGACTATCAGAAACAACTCTAGGAAAATGAACATTTTCCCCTCAGTCTTTGGGCAAAGTAATGTCTTCGTTACATTAGACTTTTTGAGTTAGTATTTAGTGAGGTACACTCCTATCTAGAGTTCATACATACGTTTTCATATATACCTACATATATATAGACATATAGATACATATTTATACATCATAGTTACCACTGAATATGGAAATACATGCACGTATATGCACAGGCACACACAGTTCCTTCATATTTTCGAGAAAGATGCCTTTATCACAAAAATCTTTATGTTGCATGTGAATTTCAGCAGCTTCAGCAAATAGTCATTAACAGCACTCTGAGAGGCAGCTGCTGTGCAACAGAAACACTCATACCTCACACAGAAAGGAAATCAGATGGACTTTTCAAAAATATGTATCTCAAAGTAGCTCCCAGATTTAGAGTTTATGATGTCTGTTTGTAAACAATTGCATTGACATGTTTGAAAAACAAACGATTGTCTATTCCAGTACACTTAGGCACATAAAGCTGAGATGAGATGATGCAGTCTCTACGTCTTTGTCAGTGTGTTTTTCAGTCTAGAGTAGTAGTACACGGTTATCAGCAATTTAAAGGAATTTATTTAGCTGCCAGGCAGAAATTCTGCTGTTTGCTACTACCTGCAGCTGAGGTGCACACTGCTTGTTTGGATTGATGGTATAATTTCTCCCCCAGAGGGACTAAAGCTGCTACATTAGTCTCTAGAAGTGAGCTAAGTTCAGATTCCTTAAATAGCCCAACATACCAGGAACAAATGCTTTGTCCTCTACCCCTTTCTTGGTATCATTTGCAAAAGTACCTACAATATATAACTCAAGGCAGTTTAAAAGAAAGTAAAATTTCTAAATCACCACAGCTGCTTTGAAAATTACTTTTGACAGAACATGGATTTTTTGGTGCCTGAACACTTTTGTAAAATCTGACCTCAGGCAGCTTCTCAAAAACACAGAGGTGAGAAATCAGTAGTTCTTGTGTTTCAGTACGTGCTTGTAACGTTTGTATCATTTCAATCTTGTATTTATTCAAGATGGAGAGATTTATGGTAGAATAAAGTCAATAGAAAAAAATGCATCTGAATTCTAATTACATTTGCAATGGAGTGGTCATGGAAAGGTGTCCTTACTAAATAAATATTCGTGTTAACTTTGAAGCAACTTTTAAAAATGCAGTATTGAAACAAAACAAATATTTTAACTTTAAATTATCCTAGCTTTCCAGATTTCATCGTTTTATCGATTAAATAAATGTTAAAAAAATTAAAGTCATTGTCACAACTGGGAAGTTTCCTGTGCTTGGCATAAGCACTATAAAAAGGTCAATTTTAAAAATACGATTGACATTGAGCATATGATTCAGGACTTTTGATTCATTCCTACATGCAGGTAACAGATCAGTTCAGCATGTGAGCTAAATCACATTTCTCCAGAATTTTTTTAATTCTTATTCTGAGTCTCATACTTACACAAGTCACTCTTGTCGATAGGCTGACAATTTTTGACCAGTATCCAATTTGTGAAAATTATACAGTATCTCAAGATGCTCTTTCAAAACTACTTCTGCTTTTGAGAAATAAAGTGTCAAAAAATGACATTTAAGTAATATATTTATGATCTGAGAGAGATGCAGAAGAATAGATTTGGAAAAATAGCATTGTCTAAAAGCCAGGAAAATGGGATGCTATGCTTTTACTAATTTACCTTGTGACCTGGGGACTACCTTTTTTCTTTGCCTTAATTTTTCTCCCACTCATAGAATAAAAAAATTAGGTTTGGTAGATCTAGGGCAAGGATACCTTTCTTAAGATTCTCTCCATTTTACTGCCTATTTGTGTTTGATGTGCTTTTATGTAATTTTTGTTCTTTGTTTATAATACTATATATTTTACCCTGTAGCTCTGTTTTTCTGTATGTCTGGGTAATCACGACAATCTTTCCTGGAGCTCTAGCCCTTTGTTTTAAATTTGCACCTCAGTTCAAAGCATAGTAGAAAAAAAGACTCACACTGGCTTAGTCAAAATTTTAAAAACTTTTCCCTTTCTATTTAAGGTAGTCACCACACATGCTTGCCCTCTATAAGACACAAAGCAAACAAACAAAAAAAAACACCAAAACAACCAAACCACTCTAAACCAAAGGAAAAAAAAAGGTCCATGTTTTATTGGAAGGAATGCTCATTAGCAGTTGCAGTGCTTTACATGTGTTCCTGGAGTGCATCTTCCAGCTAAATTTAATCAGAAGGAAATTGCTTTGCACTCTCCCAGACAGCTTGGCAGCATGAACCAAATTGTAGTACACAGGGACAATTAGAAAGTTCACTTCAGAAGTGTGCATCTGATCCAAACATAATCTCCAATAAAGATATAACTGTCGAGACAGCCACGGCAGTACAAAATGTGTTGATTTCTGCTTCTTTCTCACATACCTTTTCAAGCTCTTATGTCTTCCAAAGCTAAGCTTAGAGTTAAGGAATTTCAGAAAATTCATCATTTTACCATGACAAATCTCAACATTTCCTATCAGCTTTCTGCATAAAATTTAAAGGGCAGTACTTGTACCTTGTCTCAACACTATTGCTTGGATTTTTTCCTTTACTTTTTTTTTCTGCTGTTAGGCCTTCTGCTACAAACATGGACAAAGTTAGCTTTACCTTGTCATCTTATTTATTCTCTTGAAATGGTTGTCAACCCAAGCCAAAAATGCCTGGTGTGTTCCATACATCCCTTATATGGAACACATCAAGCCCAGTCTTTACCGTGTGCCTGATGGCTTAGAGAGAAGACAAACTTAGTAGACTTAATGAAAATTCCCTGTGGAAACATAGATTCACCCAACCACTGTACCTAAAAGAGCAGTGGTGGTGCATTTCTCATTTCCAAACCTGCTGAATTTTTACTGCTTTAGCAAGCAATTTTAATCACTTTGTCAGAAACTTGCCCAGAATGAAGCAAGACACAAAAAAAGGAATTAGCCAAAAAGAATAGTTATGCATGCCCTCAGTTGGATATTTGCCATCTAGTGGCAGATCGGTAAGCTGGGAGCCAGAAGGTGTCAGAAAATATGGTTGTAGTATGAATCAAGACCTGGATATGATAAGGGAGAAAACTGGAAGTATTCTTGAGGTAATGACAGTAAGTTAGTGCTTGGCACTAAGACAAGAAGGACCAAGTATCAATGTAAATCATTTTTGGCATATAAGAATCTCATGAATTGCCTAAGAATCACAGGCATCACCAAATTATCTCACACAATGCTAGAAAATAGGTGTAACACGACTAGCAATGTTCAGTCATTACAGCTAAAGGTCTGGTTTTTTTATATAAGTATTCTGTGTTCATGAGGATGGAACTTTTAGTGTGATGTGTTATAATATGACTGTGCATTACTGGAAATTACTGGAAATTATGTCACTGCCAATATATTGAATTTATTGGATTATGCCCTGCATGGCTTTATTGTTTAAACTGTGTGTTTTCTTTTACTTACAAAGAAATGAAATATCCTCATAGGCAATACAGATAATTGAATTTCTACTCTGGACTCAATGTAAGCTTTAAATCGTCAAGCATATTTCCCCAAATAGCATAGATTGTTTAGCTCTCTCCTGAATTAGACATCTGGGTAGAGCTGCTCATTTTCTCCTGGTGGGCAAAGCAGGTAAACCAATATAAGTACCTACATATGTTCCAAAAGCATAGAAGATAATGGAATTATATAAATTCCTCTTAAAACAACAGAAAAAAAAACCCCAACATGTAATCTCTATTATTAATATTCACCAAAAAAATTGTTCTAGTGAATTTAATTAGCTTTACTGAAATATGGTGTCAAGTGTTGCTTAGTCATCTAATTAGTTAATAAGAGACAACTTAGAATATCATGAGAGAATTGTATTTTATGTCCTTCACAATTTCCATAGTTGTCCCTGTGTAAAACTTTTCCCAGAGAATAGGTGAAAGAAATTCATTTTCAGGTATCAGCCTGACAGCATCTGAGACAGGTAACTGTTGAATGTGGAAGCTACGAGAAGATGGCAAAGCCAAATACCAGAGTAAGTAACAACCCAGAGTGGATGACGCTCAAAAATGAGTAAATCTATAAATCCTACAGAGAAAACAAGCACAGAAATAGATCAAAATCGTAGATCAAATAAGAGCACTTCTTATCCTTTCTACACATATAGCCAGCATGTCTTTGGCAAAACCTTACTGTTAATGTATATAACTATGTTTCTTCAACTGCTGCATATAAGTGCATATAAAGGGTATATCATGGAACCCAATAGGCTTTATATCTCTATCCATGTTTCTTGCTGCCTACATTACATTCATCCTGGTTTTGTTATATGTCAGAATTGGAGTAAATTAAAAATATTTCTCTAAAATATATCAACTTTTCAAACTGACTCTCAAATGCCATGTACTAGGGTATATGGGAAGCATTCTTGGTTTGACACTATTTGAGAAAGGATTTTCAGTGCACTATGTTCGGAAAAAAAATCCAACACAAAAACCCCACACCACCACTCCCCCCCTGCTCAAAAGTTCATCTCAGGTTACCATATTGTTTTCATTCTTCAACATATATCCAGGCTTTAATATGTATTCAGCCACCCTCACACTGTCTTAAATGGTTTGACTTGAGCTAAATGAAAGGCACATACTAACACAAAATCAAACTCCCGAAGGAGCTTGCATCTCAACAAATGCCATAGAAGAGTGGAAAGCACCATCCAATTACCCTAATTCTAAGACAGAAGTTTCAAAAGTTACACTAAGTCTATTGTGTACCAGATAAAAAACTAGTAGTTCATTTTAAGAAAAAAGGATATCCTTCAGTTCAGAATTCCTACAATTTTCCCTTCTGAAATTCTTTCATTTAGCCATAGGAGTAGCTAAAATCAAATTATTTCTAGACAGATAGGAGTGATGAAAAAATGGCAGTAGAGATTATGCAAAAGCCTATGCGCATAAACACTTGAACTGTTACATGTCAAATTATATTCACAGACACTTTATTTTCCATTGGTCTATTGGCATCAAATGTCACCGTGAAAAGATTTTTTTGAAAAAATCAAGTCATTTACATGATGTAACAGTCATCCTAGAGACTTGTGAGAATACTTTTAAAATAACAGCAGGGCCTTATTCAAGGCAGCTTTCAAGGAAACTGTGAAGGTATATGAAAAATCAAACCCTGGTCAAATAAAACACACACTCAATGGTTTGAAACATGGAGAAGTTTGTCTGAATCCTTTTCAAACATTGAAAAACAGTTTCTCTGTTTTCCAAATGTAATAAACATCAAGAAAATTGTAGAAATTTAGCCTTTTTTACAAACATTTTGCAAAATGAGTACATGAGTACACCCCTAATTCATACTCCTAATTTACACTATTTCTATATGTAGTATACCATATTGTATTTTTAAAAGATGATCTTACTAAAATTTTCCTTTCTTTCTCACTTCTTCTCTTTGCTATAAAATTGTATAGACTTTTTAATTTTTATAAGAAGAATAATTCTTCAAAGACAGAGAGCAGGTTGCTGAAACTTTAAGTGCATATAAATATAAGATGCACATTTAGCAAAAAATAGTAATTTTATTTTGCTCTATCTTTGCCCCCCCCCCAAAATATTGGTCTCTCTTATTTTTATTTTTCATATAAATAATTCAATAAGGTAATAAATCAAATTTATCTTGTGTTGTTCTTGATATAAATGATATCTCCTAAGATAAGCAATTAGAAGGAATTATTTTTAATAAAAATTTAAATTGTTTTACAGTGTTAAGTTATTAATACATTGGTTTTCATTTTAGAATCATAGAGCTGGTAAAAAATGTGCATAATAGTCAGCAATGAACTAATGAATATCCATGGTGGGTTATCCTATTCTCCTTTGAACTTTTGCTAAAGAATAAAATATATCAATTAACAAACAGCTGTGAAGACTATTTCTGCCTGTGGCTGTTACTCCTCTTGGATGGATTTCATCTTACAAAATGCAGATGTCTATAGTACAGAGCTAGTCACTTTAAAAGATGCCTTTGTGTGAAAGTAAGGAACACTTTTAGGTTTTAGGTCTTCTCATTCTAAAACAGGCATTTGAAACTGAATGTCTCTCTTTTCAAAGAGCCTATTTTCTCCATTACTTCTAAAGAAAGCTTTACTGGGATCCCATTCTTGAACCCTGAAAAACCAAATGTCAATTATGATCCATCAAAAATTCAACACACAGCAAGGGTGCACAGAAAGCTTTTATTCCTTTAGCTAAGCTGTCTGCCAGACAACAGAAAGTTGTAACTTAATCTTATATTAATTATCTATTTTTCTAAGTGGTGGCTTGGACGGTGGTTTTAGAGAAAAAAGAGAAGCAACTGCTTCAACATTCTGTGGCTCAAGAAATCACCAACTACTAAATTCCCAAAAGTGGGAAGCTGGCTTTCACTATTGGAGAAAAATTACATGCTCCTTTGGAAATGATTTTTTGAACTGTTCTCTGGGTCTCCAGAACTGCAAGCACTGGTACTGAGCAGGACAGAAGATGCTGGCATGTTGGGATTTTTTCATTGTGAAAAATCTGTTCATACCTTAAATTCAGTGTGCTCATTTTATTCCCTCTGTATAGAAATTGTGTTTGTGTTTCTGAGAACAACAGAATTAAAATGAGGTAATTAAAATGCAAAGAAAGAATGCTGTTTTTTCAGGTTTTTTGATGAATTGTAGTATTAATCTACTCAAGAGACAAACTGAAAGAATCATCATTTGGATTCTGAGTTGCTGCTAGTGCTAACAGAACTTTCTAGTCCAAACTTTTTTTTGCTTTGGGTGTCACAAATATAAACCATCTGGTATGCCAGCTGCCCATGTTTCTTTTTACATATACAGCAAGAGAGGGTAAAAAACTCCAAAACTGCAGACATTATCTGTTCTCTGCTTATCATCATCATCCTCATCACTATAATCTTTTTAGCATTTTAATATATGACTTTGCTGCTTCTTCCCTCTTACATCTCTTGAAACACTGTAGAATAGTTTTGTTTTGCTTCCAGTGAGTGCTCTGTGTGATTTAAGGGAGGCAGAAATCTGGAATATACCTTATTACGGTTTTACTGTTCACTAGTTGCAATTTTGTTTCACAAGTTAACATAAATTTTATTACTAAATTTATCTACCTGTCTGTTTTAGAAAAGATCAATTTCTCAATGCAAAACGATTTTAAATACAGTTGAAGAGTGTATTAAGTTTAAACTGAGGTTGAGTTTTGTTCTCTGCATTTCACTTTACAGATTTTTACCAGAACTACTCAAAGGTCTGTATTCTGCTTAAGTTCTAACAGCTAGCACCCTAATTTAATTACACCTTAGGTCCAGTTTATCACCCTTCTGCCTGAGAAAAGCAAAAAATGTAATTAAGAGTCAAAGGTTTGCTCATGTCAGCAAGCTGTTCCAGGCACAGTTTCACTCAGTTTGAAGAGAATCCTAGGATGCTGGTCTATCATTCTCAATAATTGCCCTGAACGTTATTCAAAGCTTTGTCCAGGCAATTCTTGAGAAGTCAACTTTTCTATAGGTAGCATAAAGTTATTATTTTCAAAACAAATTCTTGTTTTACACATCAGGGAAATAAAAATATCTAGAGAGACTTTTTTGTTTGTTAGAATATTCCCTATAGGTAGATATGGTCCTTGTTTTAAACAGAGTCTCTGAACTTGGAGGGGCATTAAGGGCTAAAAATTTGAAGATTGATTTCACAGGTAGTTACTCCATATTTGGGAATACAATGTGGAAAAAAATAAACAAGCAGCACACTAGTCCTTTCTTCAGGAAATCCACACCTTCAGCTGAGGTAATCAAGGGATCATTATAATTGTACATCAAAAGCAAGCTATGAGATAATCTTCCTTATCAGTAAAAATCAGAGCAATTGTACTCACAAACCAAAACCTCCTAGGATTTTGTTCTGTGCTTGCGTACTCCCAGTGTTAACCTTCTCTGCTTAGCAGAAAAAGATAATTAAATTCTGAAGGATCTTGGAAAAAAAAGTTGATCTAAAACACTTATACTAAGCATGGCTCATTGTAGATGTTATCAAGCAGTAGAACAACCATTCTGAATTAAAGTCAGAAAAAGCTCTACAAAGGCAGAAATATAAAATGGGAAAGGGATGTACATATTTAATCACATAAATCAGAATTTAAATAAATAAATAGTCACTATTTCTTGTAAGGAGAATTTTTAGTTACATAAGAACAATAATTGGTAAAAAGTCATATGGTTTTTTGTGCAAGGTCTGGGGAAAAACCCCCATAAAATTCAGAACACAAATTATCATTTACCCACCTACCTGTTAATGGTTAAAAAAAATAGTATTTAATTCCATTCCTACAGTATGATCTGGGAATCCATCTCTGTTGGTTATCTACTTTACATCAAAATTATGACTGCTGCCATAATATTACCATGAATTAACCCTGCAAATACATTAATCAAATGTCCAATATGAAAGCTCTTCTGTTGTAAGTATTCACTCTTTTATCCTGTCAATCTTTTTTATCTATTTGAATAAATAAGAGGACAATTTTTTCTCTTCTGTGACATAAGCAAGGTAATGTAGGTATTGCCTAACCATAACCAAGTCCCTTACACCAAATATAATAAGTATCAAAGCCTTTAAATTAATATTATATCCAATGGCCTGAACTTATTTTACCTTTATTTCTTCTTTAAGATTTCACATAATCAAAATTCAGGAAGGTCCTGAGCTCATTGAAGAAAAAAAGACTAGGAAATTTAATATTTTTCAATCATAATAACAGAATAGTAACTCTATTCTTTGGAAAGCCATTAGAGATTATATTTTTGATCAAATTGATTTAGTTTGTACATTATTTTAATTTATCTTTAGGTTTTTCACCCTGAGGGTGCTTGAACACTGCAACAGTGTCCCCTGAGAAGTGGTCACAGTACCAAGCCAGACAGAGTTCAAGAAGCATTTGGACAACACTCTCAGGTACAAGGTGCGACTCTTGGTGTATCCTGTGCAGGGCCAGAAATTGAATTTGGTGATCCTGATGGGGGCCTTCCAACTCAGTATATTCTATTCTACTAACTTGTCTTGCTGTAGATGTCAGATCCCACTGATGGCTTTCTAGGAAATGCCAAAAATTGCACTGAACATTTTAACACAAGTCAGGATTAAAACCACTGCTTCCAAGGAAGGAGAAGATGTTCTCTGTTCAACAAAAGAACTATCTCCAGTTGCCTCTTGAAGCTAAATGGTAACAGCTTGCCCAATTAGGCATCCATACCTATCGCTTCCCAGGAGTCAGGGCCACTGCTGCCATAGGAGCAGTCACATAATAACTTGTCCTTCTAGAAGCCAATGACTCTGGTGATCATTATATTTCTGTGAATTATAAAGATGCACCTTATAATTGAAGCTGATAATCTGTGTTCCCTAGATTCCCCCTAAGAAAGAAATTTTAGCTATCAGTATAGGGTAATAAGAGATTAGATGCTTGGCAAAAAAACTCACCTTGATTTTGCTTCCTCATCATTGGTCTTTAATTTTTCTACCAGTATATTAGCACCAGCACCAAATGTATATTATTTCCCCCTTAAGGAACAGCAGGATTGGAGAGAATTGTGATTGGGAAAGAGATAATTGACAGATGAATCTCACAGAAAGTGATAGATAAAACATTCTGAAATGTTAGCATCAAGAATGTATGCGTTATGCAAAATAAGAGAAAGAAAAAAGCATCCTTTACAATGTGTAACATATAAAACTTTATAGATGTGATGACATACCATTTTGCAGTGATCAGATGTGATCTTTCAGTTCAATTGTGCTATAAAAATGAAGCAATGAGAGCTTGTTATAGCTACCTGCTCAAACATGTAAGTAACCCTGTTAGTTATGGAATGAAAATGACTAGAACTCTGCAAGAAAATAATTGTTTAATAAATATATGTGCTTTTGCCTAAAGTCTACCATGCAATCATATACCTTTAGTGACAACAACCAGAGCTTATCTTTTGGAGTTTAAACCCATGACAATATTTTTTCCCTCCAGTGAACAAAACAGCGCCTGCAAGAGCCTGGTTAGATAAACTAGGCTCTTGCAAGAGAGAGGTGAAAGGATGGATGCAGATGATGACAACGCTGGCAGGTTTCTAGCTTACTCTATCACTCACAATTGAATATTGCTCACATGCTGTTATTAACATAGGCATTTGGGACCAGGAGTATGAAGCTGATAGCTTGCTATACCAAGAACTGTTCTGAGATAATTAGTAGTGATAAAATACCAGTGCTTCTGACTGTGTGAGAAAAGGTGTGTAGTCAGCTCAAGAATCATTTGTCATTTTATACTATATCGATAAGCTAACCTGCCTTGGGACATCCTAAAAGTTTATTTTTTTAATGAGATTGGGTTTTTTTGAAAAATTAATGACAGCAGTTTTCACAATGAATGCAGAACCCCTGAAGATAACAGTTAAAATGCAGCTATGAGTGGGAAAAAAAATGGAAAACTTTACTAAAATAAGAATTTCTCCTCTTTTATACTGACAGAAATTGCTAGAATTTAGTTTTCCAGCACATTAATATAAAGTTGTTTAAAATTAAAGACTAGGGGTATGACATAATGGATCTCTATTTTCTTTAGATGCATGCTTAAAAGCTTTTAGGTTCTCAAATCAATTTACTGCTAAAATGGGAAATTTTTACATATCACCTGTGCCCAAGAAAAAGAGGGAGAGTTTTTCTTCCGAGTCTGATAGAAGATCAGCCTTAAGGAATAGCTTAATGGAAAACTTGACAAAAATGCCAAAGTTACAAATCCTAAACCACTTAGTAATTCTGAAGCAGCCACCACTGCTGTAATGTAATATTGTTTCTTGTAGCCATTTACCATAGGCAAGGCCTAGAGTAGCATCTTTCCAGTTTTTTGACACTTGATCTTCCTTATGTACCTATAGTTTTAGCAAAGATTCTAGTATTTTTCTTTATTAAGCTGGAGAAAAAATGCTTGATTGAATTAAGTTAACGATCCTGCCAACTACCTACTTCTCAGTATCAATGGAAATACTTTACTTTAGTTCATTTGGATACTGATCCATATTTATAAATTAAAAATAATACTTCTTGTCACTAGCTGTAAACTGCTAAGGTGCTTCATTGTATGTTCCACAGAAAATGATGTGAAGATACAGTTGCTCTGTGTAGAAGATATTTTTTGTCTATATTGGTCACTGGCTTTTTGTGAAGCAAAGTTCACAAAAATTAGCATAATGGCAAAATTTCACACCTTTTTTTCACTATTAATGACTTAAAATTGCTTAAATTTATTGCTTAAACTAATTTCAGTGTTTCTTATCTTCCAGGAACTTGGCCTTGTAATCTCAAAAATACCATATTCACTATTTAGTATATTTTTACTTCTCTATATATTTTATCTTTTCATAGATAGATTGTTCTTTGAATTTAAAGAAGGCTTTCTTATTATTTTTAAAATTGGTTTTTCCTTATAGAAATTTAAATTAATGCCTTCTTAGATGTTTGTCAACTAAACTTTTACATATCCTGATTTAATTGATGAATTATTTTCTGGGTAGCAGAAAGATGAAAAGAATGTATTATAGAGAATACTGCAGATTATCATCTCATTTCATCTCTGCTGTAGACTGGCTCTTGTACAAGGAGCACCCAGTTATTTCAATATTATTACATTGACAAGCATTGCTTTAGCAAAGATTTAAATTTCAAAGTGCTTGACAACTCTTCAAATTGCTGATTGTTTATTTTCTGCCCTGTTTGCATTTGTGCTTCATCTCTCTTTGCAGAGAACACAATTCAAACATATTGAAGAAAGGGAAGGTATCATAGAAGGGATGGGATGTTTGATGGTATGTTTGATGAATAGATATAACATTACTGGTGTTTGCCTTCATTAGAAAAGTGCCGGTTTAAGAACCTGTAAAGGTGTATAATTTATATGATCACAATGGGGAAAAATCAAGGGGTTTTTCTCTCTACTCCCTTCTCTACAGACCTTTATGGTCAAAAATTGAAAATGTAGCTGTTAAAACATTATGCAGAAAACTTTCTGCTTGACTTTAACACAAAGAAAATGAGTAAATAAAATGAAATAAAAGTCAGACTCTTTTCTTATTCTTATATCCATAATGAATATAACTTTTTCTCATATTATTCCATGTATTAGGCCCTGAGTCGATCTGTTATTTGTAAGTAGTGAGGTACCAAGGAGAGAAATAGAGTTCTCAGCTAAAAAAAAACCCAGAGGAAAACCTTTTTGGTCACTGACACATTCCCTCATAACTGCAGAAATTTATTTTATAGTAGAGAAAGTCTCCCATGCAGGGAGTAAAGCATTTATCATTGGCATCCTCACTTCATCTACATTTTAGGTAACTCATTTGACAGAACTGTCTCTCTGGAATATAGATAGATGCTTTATTATCTTTGCTAATAACCAAATACTAATGATTCCCAGAAATAAGGAGAATGGAGGGAAAAACTCTTGAATTAAAGAACAACAATTTAAACCATGTCTTGAGGCAAATCAGCAAATGACTCAATAAATGACTCAACAAATGACTCAGCAAAGCATCCTTACAAAATATAATAATTTTTTAATAGTTCACTCCCTTGAATGAAATCACTAAAGAAAAATAAAAGGGGTCCAATAACTGCATTCTTGTAACAGCTTTTGCTGTCATTCCTGTTAGCAAAGCTAGTTAAAGTGGATTTTTGGTTTAAGGAAGAGGATCCAATAAAAACATGTTCAGAACATAAGTGAACAGGACAAGGCCAGCAATGGAAGCTGAAGCAAACAGGACTATGCTTTTGTGAAGATGTTTAAGACTGAGTTGGGAGAGGGGACAACCTAACTTTGGACAACTAAGCTTTGGATCTGAGTTAAGGAACTCACCTCCATATAACAGCGTGAATGACAGAGATACTCTAACTTCTCTGCTGGAAGACCATGGTGTCACATACCCCTATGCACATCTAGCACCAATCTGCTTTGCTTCCCTTCTCTGCTCCCCCAGCTTCCCCCACGTGCATTGACATCTGTCTGCTGCTCAGTGAGCTGGGTCAGAGCAGGAAACTCATCCAGCAAACAAGAGAGTTTTTTGCACCAGTTTAGCTCCTCAACAAGATCACTGATGAGGGTCAGACAAATGTCAGTGCTGACAGAGGGAAAGGCAAGGAAGACAGCAAAACCACTCATTTGGGCAGATTTGATGAGGCTTGCTGCATCCTCTAGTTTCACTGATAAATTCTGTCTCTACATCAATCTTTAATGGAGCTTTTTGCTCTCTTTTCTTGTTTAGAATTCTCTATCCTAGCTAAACCATAAGGACACTATGGAAATGAACATGTTAGTTTAAGTATCCAGTTTTAGGCCTAAAATTAGACAATGTTGTGGCTTTATAGGTTTTGCATTTAAGACACAGCATGTGCAGTGATAAATTTGCCATCTTGTACTTAGCTGCAGTGGTCCCATGTTACCCTATTTCAATTCACCTGCTAAGTTAAATCAGCCATTAAGCAATAAATCTTTAAAGCCATGTAAGGGACATGTGTGCACAAATCAAATTATTTATTAACAATATACCTCAGCAAAATGTCAGTGCGCACTGAGGACCTCCTGCACACCACTTTAAAAGTAAGCTCCCCGGAGCACAACTCAAAGAAATTGATTGAGTGCACTAACATATTCTCATGTATTTCTCTTGATGCTGAATTTATCTCATGCATGAAAGATTTTGCAGGGCAATACACAAGTTCTTTATTCTTTGTTCTTGAAGGTGTTAAGCTAAAACTTTTCAAGTATACCTGGGCGTGTGCAAAAAGCAGGTTTTTTGCAAATATTTCTGAAAAAAACACCAGTGTAAGGAGTGAACTTTTGCCATTGTTCTATTATTTGCTTGAAAGAGTGAGAACTATTGAGTTTATTAGGTTATTAGCAAAAGAATATATTTATTCAAAGTGATTTCTCTGGATTTTCTCCATTTATTTCTGGATCCCTTATCTTGTTCTTTTCTCCATTTTAACCAAACTATTATATAAACTATTATAAACTTCTATTTTCTCCAGTCCTCATTTTCTGTACTATCTTCTCCTTTGTGTTTTGTGACAAGAAAATGACAGATGCATAGTCTGCTTTCTAGTTAAGAAAAAAATATTGCAAATTAAACTTGAATAAACACTTAACAGCTGGGGAGCTTTATTTAGTAAATAACAGGCTTTTAAAAGTGATATATCTTAAGGTATGTTCTTCTTTAATGTATGTTTATATAAGCCTTAATATGTCTTGGTAGTACATTACAGAAATGAGTAGGTATAGAGAATATATGTTAAAATTTCCCCAAACAATGCCTGCAAGCAGGCACTGAGGAAAATATTAATTATGCAGCTTCTGAACTGTTCAGCTTTGCCAAATACTGTGACTGAATTTCACAAGGGAAGACATATGGTAAATGACATTGTGTCTGTCCTAATATAACAAATGTGATTCAATTTTCATGTAAACCTACTCTGACAATTTCCTTATGTGATTTACATATGCATTTTACATTAAACTATTCCCCCTCAAGCGAATGTTGTGGATTGTATACTATAATTATATTAGCAAGGGAACACAAATATCATCAAACTTATCAGTTTCATGCTTATATTAGAATGTTCCTTTAAGCATAACTTTTAGAGACTAGTTAATACTTTGCTTATATTATAAACTTTATGATGATGTATTTTTTAACTTTGCTACAATATAATTGCAGCATAATTAAGAGAAATTAATGGACCCTTAAACACTGAACCATTTCGGTCTACAAGTAACTATGAGAACCCTTGATTGGTCCTGTGCAGTGAATATTTTAAATATGCTTGCTTCCACATTAAAGACATCAATATTGATAAAGCACCACAATGAAATAATACTGCAGATGAAGTAGTTGCAAGAGATAATTTCTCTAGCACAAATTTTAGATCTGTTAATCTATGAGCTGGGAAGGCTGGTGGTTCACAGGAGAAATTGTGAATTAAAATCATCATTGCTTGGTAAACTAATAAGATTTATACTAAATAAATTTTGAAAAATGAAACTACTCTTTCTGACAAATTTTTTTTCAGGCAAATGTTACATAAAGCTTTTGTCTTTTTTTTTTTTTTGCCTTTATGAAATTGAAATAATAAAATTTTAAAAACTGGGTGTTTTTCATAAAAAATAATGCATTTGAGGGTGGCGGGGTTCTCCTCAAGAGACAGGCTACTCCAGTTTCCCACCCTCCATCACCCTGTTTTTTTTCTTTTCTCTTTCTAATTTAGCAAAATTTCTCCTCAAAATGTCAGTCAAACAACTAGTGAAACCCCCAAAGCTCGAAAGGTTCTTCAATGTTCCCGTATTATTGAGAAGCTTTTTTTGAAGGAAACTAGAAACAGAAAAAAGTAATTATTATGGATCCACTGCACACAGCTTCCTCCTGCAGAAACCAGGGAAGTATTTGCATAATCCTTCAAAGGAAGCAGAAGCCTGGGGTGAGGCAGCTTCCTCCCTCTGCAGTGGCTCCTGATGAGCAGTGAACGTCTTGTGGTGTCCAAGTTTAGCACAAGCATCTGGATGTCCTCACAACGCACATGCAATTCCACCTCCAGTCTTTCACATTTAAGAGGTGCTTTTCTAATTCTTTTGGATTCATAGTAAATTAAAACCCTAGGCATTAATGCATTTCTATGAGTTTAGAGTCTGCTATTCATATGACTCAAGTTCACATTGAGTTTTCAGCACTTTACAACAGCATCTGTAACAATATTGCTAAAACCCAGTATGCACACTTGCAGAAAGATCATAAATGTTTCATTAAAAAAAAAATCAATAAACCAATATTTTAATAACTAACTAGTTGTAAAAAAGTACACTCAAAAATACTGTCCTTTTCCCAGATCAAATTCAGCAAGAACCCTTCATATTCTTCAAAGGCTTTACTAAAAACCTATTGAAGATGGAAGAAAATCAGTGTGTCTTGGATCCTACCCGAGGAACCTCTTCCATAGAACACTGACAAGCTTCATCATACGTGTACTTAAGAACCTGTGACTTTTCTGGGAATTAGATGACTAAATGACATATCTGCTTTCTTGTGGTTAAACTATGTATGATTTCAGCAGTGCTTGGTGGTTGTGTACAAACAGAACTATCTAAACCAGAAGTGTCTTTCAGGTATAATTCTTTTATCTTTGCTATTGAATTAGCAGGGAGAGTAGTTTTGATTCTTTTTTTTTTTTTTTAATACCCAGCAGTATTGCTTCTCCTAAGAAATATTTAGAAACATTTCTATCCAGTCCTTCAATGCTCGTTATAGCCTTACTGTCATCAACCTAAATAGGAGCAGAGTGAACATTAGGAATCAATCTACCAGTCTTTGTAACAGCTGCTACAGAACAAAAGGTCTGTCTAAACTGATCCTATTATCATAAAACTAAGATATGAGTATAACCTGAAATCCACCTGAAACTCTGGCTCTTAAAATAATCAAACTTTGAATAATTTAATTTCCTAGAATTAATTAGGAAAATCACAGCTCTTAAATGGATGAAATGAAGTTAATGCAGGTAGCTCAAGAAAGATGAGGTTCAGACAATAGATTTTTCTCTTTATTTTTTACCGGGCTCTACTATGCACAAAAATAGCTTCAAAGATCATCCTACATATGTTAGCATTTAGACAGAATATGAAGTGGTGATCAGAATATTCTTCTGTATTGTTTGAGCACCTTATGTCTTTAACATGATTTCTGTTTGATGGTAAAAATTAAGAAATCAGAAGCTTAATAAGCAAAAGTGAGAAAATACAGAGGGATTATACATACGATTGCCTGCTTTGGCCTTTAGAATTTAAAAAATAACTCTATACAACCTTAATTATTGATTATTCATAAAAATTTTTGAAAGCTTCCCTATGTAATTCTTCTATGAGAGTACCAGTGGGCTTTTGGCCCTTAACTGTAATTTGTTTCTTGACACTAAATTTATCTTAGTATGTCTTACTGTGTCTTAATGATTCCAACTGCCACTATAAACCTGTTGTAAGAATATAAAGCACTGTATTGTGAAAGTCTCTTTTCTTTTTTTCTTTTTTTCTTTTTAAATACTCTTCAGTTAAAATTAATCTTTCTGGTTTTGAAACACATTCATTTTATTACTATGAACAATATACAACAAATCAGATATTGAAATAATTTACATAAAGGCATAGAGAGAAAAAGATGAAGCTTACAGGACCATGACCACCCTGGGAACAGCTGTGCTGTCCACCTTGCAGAGGGAATTC